>NC_056746.1:1224282088-1224407088 GCF_019279795.1 Protopterus annectens | reverse complement strand
GACTGTGGGTGTTACTAACAATTGCTTTCTGTTTCTATTTTGCCATCAGTCTGGGTGACAGCTAGCTGCTGCTTAAGTCTAGGAACATGTTACTGTATTTCTATGGGACTATGGGGGGATGACACAACTGTACACTTTACACATCTGCACAGACTGTGCTAATATTTGCTTAACATTTTGGTCCCATGTAGCATGGTGGTGTGCCCTATTGTTTAGACTACAGGCATAACAGTATCAACCACAGGTCATATTGTTCTGGCATAGACATTTGTAATTTCAGGCTTCTTACCTTTCAAATCTGTACTGCCACTGCCAGACCTGCTGTGATATTACTGTGTAAAAGTCTGTGGGTGGGGATTTCATGGGTGTCACCATGTGGGGGCCTTTGCCAGGCATTTCTGTATGGTTGTCTACAACTGATCTGTTGTGTGGGGATGGTGGTGGGTATGGGACCCCCACTTTGACATCCATGCATGTGACCTGTGAACCCCCCCCCCCCCAATTGCTTGACTCACCACATATACTACAGTTGTATTCATCAACTAGGGTGGTACTACACAGTGTGGGTAGGACAGTACTGGGGATACACATCCTGCTGTCCTACATAGCTGTCAGTTGTCTGCTGCTGTCCCAGTTAGCCACCCCATTCCCTTACATGCTTGATCAATACCATAGATATGCTATCAGAAAATTCCATCCCATTATTTGAATTTGTTAGAGACTGGCATACCTTGTGCCTGCAGCTGTTGTGAGGGTGGTGCTTGAAGGTTGACTATGTTGAATGCACACAATACACTGCCTATACATGGTCAGGTATAGGTAGTGTGATGTTTGGCATCCATTTTACTGCATGTGCAAGTCAGAGATAGAGAGATCAGTTCCTGGGGCCCTGCAGTATCAGTGTATGTGCTATGTATTGCCTCTTTGCCAAGACCAGGGCATACTGGGCATGCCTCCATCTGCTTACAAGGGCAGGCTCACGATATTCCTCCTCCAAGTCACTCTGCACCTGTGGAGCCCTTGACAATGGTGGGGGGCTGTGTGGCCCTTCCCCATTTTGTTCCTGCTGCAGCTATTTTTGCAGGATCATATTGTGTAGCGTGGCACATACCATGACCATGTGTGCACATGTGGCTCAGGAGTACTGTAAGGCTCCATTGGATATGTCAAGGTAGCAGAACTGTGACTTGAGCATCCAAAACACACGCTCTATAATGATCATGGCTTGTGTGTGTACCTCATTATGGCATTCTTGTTTGGGTGTGTGTGTATTTCTGATGGATGTCATCATCCATGGCTCCAGTACATAGTCAGAATTCCCCACTAAATGGCCATATGGGATATCCCCCTTGGCAAACCACTGATAATGCTGTGAGGAATGCCAGTTGTGGGAGTCGTGATATCTTCCAGGACAGCAAGCACACACATTCATGATAATGCCCTGCATATTGCACATGACCTGGCAGCTGATGGAGTGGAACCCCTTTCGGTTTATGTAGACCCTATTATCATCACCAGGTGGTGCTTTCATGTAAATGTGTATGTGATCTATTGCACCCAGTACCTCCAGGTCATCTGCTACATGATGGAAGAGACGCATATTGCCAGTCAACTCCTCACGGGTGCTGGGGAATTTAATATGCTCTGCGGCATGTGTTTGTATGGCATCCAAGAACTGTTGGAGTATCTTGGATGCAGATGCCTTTGAGACCCCCATGATATCCCCAGTTGCTCTTTGAAAGCACCTGTAGCTAGTATTCTTAGAGCTACACATACCTTGGTATTCACTGGGATGGGTTCCCCTCTGTTTGTTCTGGATGTGAGGCGAGGCTGGCACAGCTCCACAATTTGCTGCAGTATGTCCCTGTCCACCCTGTAGTTCTCTACTATCTCCAGATTATATAACCCCTGGTAGGTTACCCTGAGCTTAAGCACTCTTCTTCTCCTCCTTATATGTCTGGGCCTGTTATCAGTATTGTCCTCTTTACCACCCTCAGCTTCTTGCATATACTGAGTATGAGAGCGACAGCAGCCCCTAACATTTTGTTAGTTTTGACAGGTAAAATTTCCCCATCAGTGTACACCGGTGGTGTAGAGTTTGTGGGAAAAGCCAGACTAAAAGGTGTTTGCGTATTTTATAGTGTTGTGTTGCAGATGCTGCTTGTATGATTGGCTGAGTATGATACATTCAACTTGCCAGCTCTATTACTTGTATCTGGATGCCTCTATTCTGCTATTTCCTTTTTTTCTTGTTCTACTAGCCATTTCATGTATTTTTTTATTTTTGTGGTTTAAATCCCGGTGAGCGCCGCTCATACCCGTTTAGGTTTACGTAAGGTAAACAAGGCTATACAGCCTTGGACACACCCCCTTGCTTGCATATACACAGTGCTGCCATTTCCTGTGTTTTCTTTCTCTGGTTTAAGTTCCAGTGCATCCTGCTCAAACCCATTCAGCGAGTGTAAACATTGCTGAAAAGGAAATGGCCTGCCCTGGCCGTGAACACTCTTAGCTAAGCACAGCTAAGCTAAGTAGGACACCTCCTCTACTTAGCTATGCTTAGCTATGTGCAAACCCAGGCAACAGAGCTCCAATGTGCTTACAGCAAGCATGAAAACCCCCTTTTGATGTAATTTACTTCTCCTGCTTATACAGCTGTATTAGAGCACCTACATGGTTAGGTGCAGTCTGGAACTTAGAAGAAATTTGTGATTCAGTAAGACTCCCCTCATTTGCATACCCCATTGCCTTACTCCATAGTTACTGCACACAAACTGAGCCTTTCACCTTAGCACTGTTCCCTGGTATTGTTTTCAATCTACATGCCATTGACTATAATAGGAAAAATGCAGATTTCCCTGAAAATTTACATTTTTTTAAATATTTTTGGCACAAACCCATTTGCGTGTCACTGCTCTATGCTTAAACGGCCGAGATTGGCCAAAAAATAAATAAATAAAAGTTTTATTTTATAAAAAGTAAATTATTTTTCATGCGAAGGGACATATAGTTGGCCATTGGCATGCCTACTAACTATAATACATGCTTTCTTTCGAGCTGTCATGCCTCCGTTTTATAATTTGCAGAAATGTATTCAGCTACTAAATTAATACATTTCTGTTGTTCAGGCATGGACAACTGCTTGCTTCCTGGATTGCTAATTCACCTCATTTGCATGGTTTTCACCAGCAAATGAGGTAATTAGCATATAGCAGTTGTGTCCATGCAGAAATAGTATAGGGGTGCTCATGCACGTCCTGGGGACTCGATCCTGGATTGCTCGGTGGCCATATTGCATGCAGCAGCTCCTTCACTATTCCTACACTCCATGTAGGGCTTCATGAATCCAGCTGAGGAAAAAATACATTTTGAAAATTAGTGGTAATAAAGCAGTCATGCAGAGATATTTACAGGGCCCAGTATGATCAGTAGTGTGAGACAGTGTGAATAAATTAATTATGAGACGGATGAATATCTAGGAAATGTAGATGTGAAAGAGTAATGATGAAAAGTGGAAAGGGTGAGGAGGCAGAGGAGGTGAATATGTCTTAGAGAGTGGTGAATCAAGTTATAGATGGTTGAGAAATGAGGCAGCTGCATTGCCAGTAGGTGAAGAGGTACTGCTGCAGAAATTTTTTAAAGGAGGCAACTTTGCTAGAGGTTCTGATAGATACCGGGAGAGAATTTCATAGCTTGACAATAGAAAATTAATAGAGCATGTCACCCACTGGAACTTTTGGTTTGCCTACTTGCAAGTGAAGGTGATTTTCGGATGTGAGTGGCCTGTTTGAATGGTAGTGGGTTAAGATAGAAGAGAGGGCTGGGCAGTCTGTGGGCTTGTAAATAATTTTCTGTGCAGTGAGTAGTTGTCGATAGATTAGATAATGTGAAAGTTCAAGCCAGTTAAACTGTTGTAGAGAGATATAGTGATGGGAGGAGTATTTTGCATTGGTTGCAAATTTGGTTACCTTGTTGTAACAGGATGCGAGCTTGGTATTTAGGGTGGAATCACTATTGCTGAGAAGAGGAGCGCCATACAGGAGAGAAGGTAGGAGAAATGTTGAGGCAAGGGTATGCTTTGAAGCACAATTGAGGAAGTGTTTATGCCTGTAGAGATTGCCCAATTTGTGGATTTTGTTTTATATTATTGTGGATGTAGAGATCAAATGTCAGGTTTTCATCTATAATAACTCAGGTAATTTTGTGTGGGAGGCAACTTCTATAGTGCTGTTCTTTTGAGAGTGAATGACAAAATCTGTCTTGCTAATAAAGATATTTTTCTTAGGAGCAAATAGTAGTAATTTAGTTTTGTTTGGGTTTAGGGCTAGATGATTATTGGTCATCCAAGTTTAAGTAGCAGTAAAGGCATCCTGGGTTATTTGTAGAAGTTCTGTTGTAGATTTAGCTGAAAAAATAATGGTTGAATCATGTGCATATTGCACAACAGAACCATTTTTTAGAGTGAAGTGGAGAGAAAGTTATTTATAAAAACACTGAAAAGAAGGGGTCCTAAGATGGATCCCTGTGGAACTCCTGTGGGGGCACAAGACATAGAGAGAAAGAGTTGAGCCATTTAGTTGACTGTTGTCTGCTGTTCAAGTAATTAGCGAACAAGTTAAGAGTTGGGGGGAGATACCTAGATCATAAAGTTTACTGTGGAATAGAGGGGGGGGACTGTATCAAAAGATTTTGAGAGGTCAAGAAAGAGTAAGGATACAATTTTACCATTGTTTGTGGCTTGATTGACTGTGTCCATAAAGGAAATAAGAGCTGTAGTTTTGCTGTGGCATGGCCTAAACCCATGTTGACCTTGAGAGAGGAGTTGTGCAGATCATAGTGTAAAGTGTGTGCTCTACTTTTAAGAAGCATGTGAATCTGTACGTGCACGTATATAACTCACACAAGTGCAAACCCCTAGTGCCATTTTGAAGAAGCAGCCAGGGAGTGAGCATGCATGATCATAGTTGTTAGTTTGTATATAAGTTACTTAAGTTAAAGTCAATAACCAACAGTAGTAATGTGTTTGTATGAAATACAGCTGCTTGAACAGAACCCACAAGGACTCTTTATTCATGTCCCAGACACAAAAGCAACAAGTTGGTTTTGCAGTAGAAAGTTAAGTTGATAGTGGATACATTTTTCCAGGATTTTGGAGAGGGGGAGAGAATAGTGATGGAGCGGAAATTAGAGATGCCAGTGTTGTTACCACCTTTGTGGAGAGGAGGTATATATGCTTTTTTCTGGGTCTATATTAAAATACCAAAACCTCACTTAAGCAAATACCTAAATGCTGACATATAAATAGTGAAACGTGAAAACACCGAATGTCCTGAAGTGTGAAATTCGAAATATTGAATTGCTATAGTTGGCCAACCCCACCACCCACTATGTACTACCTACCCAAACAAAATAAATAATCCACACTTCCCCATATCTATACTTCACCCATATATCCCATATCCTAATCAAACATTCACTACACACAAATGTATCTAACTATAAACAAACAACACCCAACTATGGGAAAAGTATAATTTACGTATACATTCAGCTACACACCTATATTACTATACATATACTTAACATAACCCTACTTCTAACCCTAAAGTAAAGGTTGCATGTATTACTATATATGCACTTACCTTAACCCGAACCCTAACTCTAAGGTCCATAACAATTGCACATTTACCTTAGGGAGCTATACCGGATAAGTGCCAACTATGACAATTCGATATTTTGAATTTCACGATTCAGGACATTCGGTGTTTTTGCAGTTTTCTATTTCTGTGTCGGCGTTTAGGTATTTGCGTAAGTGAGGTTTTGCTATTTTAATACAGACCCCTTTTTTCCAGATGGTAGGGACATAGGACTCTTGGCGAGATCTGTTGAGAAGTATGCTGATTGGATAGGCAATGACTCTTGCTAACATTTGGAGGTATTCAGGGGGTAAGTTATCTGGGGGACTGGAGCCAGGTTTCAGTTTTAGGAGAAGTTTAATTATGGTAGTGATAGGTATAGGGGAGAAGGAAAATGTGGGTGGGAGGAGGTTAAAGTATCCTGTGCAGGAGGTGAAAGTGGATGGGAGTTTGCATTGGTGTTAGTTTGGGGAAAGGTGGTGGTATGTTTAGCTATAGTTTCAGTGAAATGTGAGTTGAAGAGAGTAGCTATTTCTCTGGGTTTTTTGTCTGGGAAAAGGCAGGGGTTGTTTTTGGTACCAGGGTTTATTAGGGATGAGACAGAATTCCAAAATTTCTTTGGATATTGTTTGTTATTATTTTGGAGGATTAAATAATAGTCTTTTTCTGTCATTAATAATTCGATGCTTAGTTTGATTGCAGAGCTGTCTAAATTCTAGTAGATCATTGGGATTCTTGTACTTTAGCCACCTTTTCCAGATTTTGTCCTTGGTAATCGTGGTTTGCTTAGTAGCTCTAGAGAACCACATGGTGTACTTAGTTTTTACTCTTTTTTTGTCTTAGTGGGGCTTGTTTGTTTAAGGTGTTAAGGAATGAAGAGTTAAAGAGCTCAACAGCATCATCTTGGGGAAGTACGTTTAGAGGATTCCAAATGATGTTCCTCAGGGTTTCATTAAGAGTTATGGGATCAAAGTTATTTAGATTTCTACTTTATTAGAAATGGTTTGGGGAAGGTATTTGGTTGGTTTTACATAATACATAGGTTGATAGATGGTCACTAATGCTACAAGGAAGTGTGTCTGCTGTTGAAACTTTATTTGGGTCAGAGACTAGTATCCAGTCTAGAATTGAGTCACTATCTTTGTTTCTGATAGGTCTAGTTATATCTGTTATTAGCTGTGCGAAAGTAAAAAAGCTTAATGTTAGATGGTGGGTAGTGACCTGTGACCTCTAGCCAGTTTATGTTTACATCGCCAAAGATAATTGTCTCGCTGTTTATAGTGGTAGATATCCAGGCAAGAGCATCTTTAAGAAGTAGAATATTGTTGCCTGGGGTGATGTAGATGGCTATGATGCAGAGGTACATACAATTGTTTAGTTTGAACAGAAATATATGTATCTCAGCTGTAGAGAACTGAGGGATAGCGTTGGAATAAGGGACAACTGTTAGGGTGTTAGGAATAAATGAATAAATAAATAAATCAATAAATAATAAATAAATACAGGAAAAATGTGAGATAGAAAAGACAGACCAGACTAAGAAGTATTGATGGTTACCTAACAAAGAAGTGAACAAAGTAGCTGCAAAAATAACAAACAACATGGCACCAGCTTCTGGAAAGGGACGGAGCAGATAGCAGAAAGAAACTCTATCAGGTTGCAAGGGAAAGACAAAAGGAAAACGAAAATAGTCATCTAACAATATTCATAAAGTATACCAACAGGAATCTGATCAGCAGTCTAAAGGCCATTGAAGACAGATGGAAAGAATATTTCCAGCAGCTTCTGTATGAAGAAAACTATGCAGAAGCTGTGCTGTTTCATATACAGCTGCCAAAGAAAGAGGAAGTTGTACCCCACCCTAGAAGAGTAAGAATAGCAGAAAATGAGAATTAAATAGGGGAACGCATCAGGCTCAGATGAGTCACTGTAGATATGATCAAGATGCTGGCTGGATGTGTTAGAGGAGAAATAGCTATATAACTATATATATATATATATATATATATATATATATATATATATATATATATATATATATATCTTTATAGTTTTTATACATATATATATATATACATATATATATATATATATATATATATATATGTATGTATGTATGGAGTTCCTATTAGATGACCGAAGATGCATTCTTTTGAAAGCTTCTTGGTCAATCTTGAAAAGATGAAAAGGCAAAATGATGAAGTGGCATATAAGCAAATTCTTTCCCTGGGAAAGAAATTGCATGGCCCCGTCTGTTACTTTGCCATTTTCGTCACTGTAGTGCGGACTTGGAGTTGGTATATTTAAGTAGGGGGGGGTGTGTGGGGCAAAGCCCCCCACTTTATGCTATGTTTTAAGTGTTTTTTTTTTTTTTTTTTTTTTTGGAACAGCGATGTTTTTCCCTTGGAAAAAAATTGCTGTTCTAATCATTCGAGTTTGTAAGCTTTCGCATGCGGTCGATAAATCATCGTTCACTTTTCTAAGCGTTCAGTGATTTAATATAGACCCTATGTATGAATATATATATATATATATATATATATATATATATATATATATATATATATATATATATATATATATATATATATATATATATATATATATATATATATATATATATATATATATATATATATAATCATACATATGTACTTTTCTTTGTCGAAACTGCATTATTTCAAAAAAGAAAAGTAGAGGACCACTTACACGAAAGTGCACTTTCATGAATATCTGTTCAATGAACCAATAGACACAAAAAGGGAACACAAAAAATAGTGTTTTGCAGGGGGGCAAGCACCCCTCCACCCCCCACACCCCTGCAACTTAAATATACTAACTCCTAGATTGCACTACAGTGGGGAAACAGGTAAATTCCTTTTTCCTCACTGTAGTGTGCTTCCTCTTTCCTTTCTTATCGGTTTGTACAACTGATATTTGTGGAAGTGCACTTTCATTTAAGTGCACTTTCTCGTAAGTGGTCCTCTACTTTTCTTTTTTGAAATAATGAAATTTCGACAAAGAAACATTGACCCATATATATATATATATATATATATCGAGACAGAGAGAGAGGTGTATCTCGTGTAACTGTAGAATAAGCCCCCTAGTAGCCATGTTTAAGACCAAAGGGGGATCTTCACAAATGTGAACAGTACAGATGTATCAAACTCCTGTTACACTACATGGAAGTGTTGGAGAGGGCAACTGATAAACAAATATGCAGAGTAGTAAAACATAAGGTGGGAGATGATCAGTTTTGATTCCAACCAAGATGCAGTACAGCAGTTTAATGTTTACACTGAGACAGATATGAGAGAAGAAGGTGGAGATAAGTAGAAATTCCAACTGTTCATTCCTAGACTTTGAAAAAGCATATGACAATAAAATAAGAAAGCTGATTTGGGCAGTCCTGCAATGTTTCAAACTCCCAATGACATTGGATAATTAGTGTGGGCTAGCCACAACCTTCCAATACTTTCCAATTACTCCCTAAACTTAAAATCACCCATTCCTCCCATACCCTAATCACCTGATCAATCCTTAAATGTAATATCCCCCCTAATCATAACCTTCTAATTGTTCTGTAAACCTAGTCCCCTTCCTAACCCATATCTTCTGATCACTTCCTAAACCTAAAATCTCTCTTCACCTCCCAATCACTCCCCAAACCTTAATTGCCCCTCCCTAACACTAACTTCTAATTCCTACCAGTCACTCTCTAAACCTAAAATTTCCTTCCCTCACTAAACCTAATCACCTGATCCCTTCCTAAATCTAAAATTCCCATCCCCACCCCTACCCTTCTGATCTCTGCCTAAACCTAAAATCCTCCTTCCCTCTCTAACCCTAATCTCCTGATCCCTCTCTAAAACTAAAATCACCCTCCCCTCCTTAACTGTAACCTTTCAATACACTCTCCTTCTTCCATTGACCTAAAATCCCCCTCACTGTTTCTCATACCCACTTATGCTGGTCCATGGTAAACACTTTCTTGCATTTGCGTATTGTAGCAACTGCATTGCTGAACTCATGTTCAAGTTTGAGAAGCTAGAAGAGGATGCGGGTGGTGTTACAGCTGTTCGAATCCCTGGCTATGTGTTAGTGGAATTTGAGCAGCTGGGGCTCGACTGGTTACATAATACCCTAACAGATGACTGCCAATGAAGCTAAAAATTAAAATGTACAAGAGAGTGGATTAACCGGTGCCAGTGAGTGAACGGAGAACAGCTATGGAAAGTAACACTGATGGAAATGAAGTGTCTGAGATGGGTATTAAGATGTACACTGTGCAACACATGAAAGAAGTGATGGCATTAGAGTAGATGCCAAATTAGATTCACTTTCAGATAAGTTTAAAGAGCAGATGCTTGTGGTTTGGGCACATGTGCAGTAAAGCAGAAGATGATTTGGGGAAGAATATTTGGGAGGGGCAGGAATAAAGCAAGAAGAAAATGATATCCATTGAAGACATGCTTGGACTGTGTGAGAGAATTGAGGCAACAGTCAGACATGACTGTTGGAGAAGGTAGGAATGTGACACTGAACTAAGAGCGGTAGCAACAGTTGGGCCAGAATACTGACCCATTTAGAAAAAAATGGGAAAAAGGTGGCTTGATAATGATGCTGATATGTAGATTTGCATCTATATATAGATATTGATAGAGATAGGTAGATAGATGAATACAGAAGATATGAAATGCTATTACACAACATATTTCTTGATCCACGTAATTGTATAAGGCAGAATATAAAATCTATGAAAATATGGTATGGTGTATGAAAGCCTGTTTTCAGTTATTTGCTCTTGTGCAGATTTATCATATATCATAAAACACATTAATATTAAAAAGTTAGGTAAAACCATTGAGCTATAACGATAGTTATATTTCTTAATAAGCAATTACTAAGCATCTGATACAGAACACACAAAATTGCTTTCACATAATACACCATCAATTAAAAATAAGAAATACACTAAAACAATGAAGGCCTTATCTTTGGAAATCCAGGGCTCAAATTTCAAATATTTTATTTTTTTGAGGGGATGGGGATTAGTATTGCTTACATACTGCAAAACTTGCCTAAATAAAATCATGCATGGTGATAAAACATTTTTTTTTTTAGTATTAAATACTTATCTCTTGGCAATACGTTTGGAAAACTAAGTGTAACATGAAGTATAGGTAGAAGGCACTGAAGACAGGACAGTCTGAATATTCAGGGCACATCAGGGTAGGTGATGCTTTAGTGTAGCATAAATGAAAACTGTGGACCATGTTAATACTGTGTAAGCATCACAATGTTTAAATATGCTGTTCCACTTGGGCTTGTTTAACAGTCTCAAATGCAAAGGACCTTCTGATGCCAAGGAACTATAAACCCAAATGAAATGTACCGGTGCCAAAAAACTAAGAACTAAAAATATACTTATGACCATAAATACAATATAGAAAGCAGAAATGATAATAATGCACTTTTTAGAAAACTCTGCTGTATAAACAGTATTCCCAAGTTTGTGTTTGCTGTTCCTCAACACATTCCCACCCAGCCCAGGGGTGGCCCATGCAGGCTAATGTTCCATGTTAAATGACATTATCTATTAATAGTGTGTTAAAATTAAGAGCTGCCAAAGTATAAGCTTCAATAAATGTCAAATTTCTACTGTGTTACGTGTTTGTATTTAAATACCTACATGTTTTAAATTATTACATTCCTTGGAATGATGGGATGTGAACAACAATAAAAATATTTATTCCTTCCTTTCAGTTAAAATGTCACCTTTGCAATTAACTTAATAAGTATTTTATTTGTATTTTAGATAATTTAATTTATTTTTTTTTTACCTTAGTGGGCAAGTGCACTTTAAAGCTAGGTGATATTAAGTCATGCTCCTATTATTTAAGTAAAGGAAGAAAGCTCTATAGCAGTACATTTTCAGCAATTTCATGATAGTAATAGTGAAGGGTTACAAGGAACTATTTTAGAGAAAATAAATGTGTCACTTTTTGATGAATGTCTTCTTAAAAAACAGCTTTTAACTAAGGAATCAGTGTATATTTTGAAATTTAATACTCTATGCCCACGAGTTAAATAAATAATTAAATTGGAGAATGCTTATTTAATTGTTTGATTGTTTAATTGTTAAGTAGTTATAGTATTTTAGGCATGTTTTGTATGATGCTCTTTACTCCTTGAAGGCTTTTTTGGGGCCGAGACGTCAGAGACAGAGATTTTACAATAAACTTGTGTTGGATTCACTGGCTGGTCGTATTTTATATTTTTCGTTTGTGGTGATTGTTTTCTTATTGACTATTATTTAAGTCTCTGACATCATGTAAATTCAGTTCTGATGAAGTCCTGACTTTTTTAGACAAAAGTAATTAACTCTAATAATTCCAAAGACGTGTCTGGAGTGTTTCTTCCTGGGCCTCCACTGAAAATGGGTTCAGTGCAAGTCAGACTTTCCCGGTAAACAAATGTTAAATAAATAAAATTAAAGTTACTTATTTATTTCACTACCTTGTGGAATTCTTGAAAGTTGGGTTGTGTGGCTTCTGGCACTGATGCCTTTTAGTTTGGTTCATGTTAAACTGTATCTGAGTGCAAAGGTGTTGCATGTTAACGCAGTCTGATATGCATGCATCATTTATTTATTTATGTATTTATTTATTTATGTAGTTCCTTACTTATCTTTGTTTACCAGGAAATTCTGACTGGCATAAAATGCTTTTTCAGTAGAGGTTCATAGAGAAAAGCTTCACATTTCACATCATGTTTTCAGCTATATATAAAACACAGTTACATGATATCAAAAAGGAATATAAAATATGGGTAAATGTACATAAATAAAAAAATAAAATTACAATAGATTACATAAACATCATTTAAAAACAGCTTGCATAGGTATATACAGTGTTGAACATACATTAGAAATAGACACAGGCTTGCACACAGCAAAGAGAGATATAACCTTGAAAAAGATGCTGAAATGCTGCATGCAATTTCTAGCAATTAAAATAATGAATGCAAGAGGCATATGAACTATGGCCATATCAGGAAGGGGAAGGAGGCTGAAAAAATATAGTGTGATATGTTAGTAGTAGAGCAACTTTGAAAATATTGTTAGATTTAAGACTGAGAAGTGAAGTAATTAGGAGAGTGAGAATGGTTGGGGCTAGTGAGACTCTTATAAGGAGTATACATTTTCAATAGATGAGGGGGGAGAGACAGAGTGATGAAACTGTGACAGAGGCAAGACAGTGAGACAGTGGCTGATATAATTAGAGAGAAGAGGTGATTTAGTCTTTTCAACTTAGAGCCTGTGATTGATATAATCTGTGTAAACAAAGTTACTTCTTGTGGTTAAGTGAGTCATCATAATTTTTTCTACGTCTCAATGACTTCATCATGATTTGCTGCACTAAACTAAAAGAATGAAACAAAATATAGGCAATGGCTGTTGATTATTCTGCATATACTACAGCAAAAATCTAGACAAGCTAGATTTTACACTGTGATTCCCTAAAACCTTTTGTATTAGTGGTAACATGGGATATATGCAAATGACCCCCTTAAGGACATCAGGTGTTTCAGTTATATTGGAAAGGATTGACAGATTGATAGCTCTTTCTCAATTCTGTGGGTGGTGATGCATGGCCGTTCTTAGTTGGTGGAGTGATTTATCTGCTTAATTCCGATAATGAATGAGAGTCTGCCATGCTAACTAGTTATGCGGTCCTGTGCTGTCATCTCCAACTTCTTATACCTACCACCACCCCAGAACTATGGATGAGGGCAAGGTAGTTCATACAGCCTACCTCAATCTGGCCAAGGCCTTTGATACCATTCCTCCTCTTAGGAATTATTGATAAACATCAACCCCTATATCACTAGGTGGGTTGCAAATTGGCTCATAGATAGAACCCACAGTGAAAGTAGTGGACTCAAAGTCAGACTTCTGACCAGTCATGAGTGGAGTCCCACAGGGATTTGTCCTGGGTCCTCTCCTGTTTGGCATCTACTTCTCAGAAGTCCAGGTCAACACAGGGGGACTCTGGCTGACCAAGTTCATAGATGACTGCAAGCTGGAAGCCATTATTAACTGCTGAAGTGATGTAGACATCCTACAGAAAGGCCTCACTGAGACCAATGACTGGTGTCAAAACCATGGCCTTAAGCTTAATGCCAAAAATGCATTGTTATCGCCTTTGGGAAAAACTCAGTTCCCACTAATTACCACATTGATGGGAGCTCACTGAACACTATATACCACATCAATGGGAGCTCACTGAACACTATATACCACATCGATGGGAGCTCACTGAACACTATATACCACATCGATGGGAGCTCACTGAACACTATATACCACATCGATGGGAGCTCACTGAACACTATATACCACATCGATGGGAGCTCACTGAACACTATATACCACATCGATGGGAGCTCACTGAACACTATATACCACATCGATGGGAGCTCACTGAACACTATATACCACATCGATGGGAGCTCACTGAACACTATATACCACATCGATGGGAGCTCACTGAACACTATATACCACATCGATGGGAGCTCACTGAACACTATATACCACATTGATGGGAGCTCACTAAACAGTGAAGGCATTATAAGAGATCTAGGAACACAGGTTGACAGCAACCTCTCCTTCGACCACCACATTGCCACTGTAGTCAGAAAGTCCTTCTATGTGGCACATCTCATTACCAAGGGTTTTGCATCCAGGAAGAAAGAGGTCATCATCTCTCTCTACACATTAGGCCAATCATTGACTATAATGCCCCATTTGGCATGTACCTCACTAGACACATGCAACAGCTGGAAAGGCCACATAAGTACCTCACGAAGAGGATCCTAAGCCTTAAAAACATGTCCTACATGGACAGACTCAAAAAACTCCAGCTATTCTCTATCTCACATCGTCTACTAAGAGGCGATCTCTGTTTGACTTACAAAGCCATGTCTCACCCGGCTCTGTAAGAAATGCTACATCTAAAGAAATCCCAATCCCTCTGCACCACGTGGTCCAGAGACATCAACCTCACTACCACAATCAACGGAACATGCTGGAGGGACAGGTTCATAATCTAGAGACTTCCCATACTCTGGAATAGACTTCCCATACACATCAAGCACAGCATCTCACTGGCCCTCTTCAAGAGAAATCTTGATGAGTGGATGGGAACTAAAAAGTTCACCCTGGGGATCACTCCAGTGGCTCTACTTGATAAAGGCACTGGAAACTAACATCAGTTGGCACAATGCCAGGGCACTTCTATGGGATAGGCTTGTAAAGTCCCCTGGGCCATTAGCCTACTACACACCTATGAATCTGTATGATAGTTCTGAATGCCCATTTTTTTTCCTTTTTAAGACTGCTATTGGCAAATTCTGGCCAATAAAGCCAAACCCCAATAGCTGTGGACATGCATGTTTCAGCCTTCTTATGGCCTCATCAGCACACCATAAGTGGACTGTTTGGCTATCCCTTGGAAACACAGGGTTGTTGTACCCAGTTGATGTCCATAACTATTATACCTGTGGACATGCATGTTTCAGCCTTCTTATGGCCTCTGCAGAACAGCATAAGTAGAGTGTTTGACTAACCTTTGGAAACACAGGGTTGTCTTACCCATTTGATGTCCATAACCATTAGAGTGACTGCAAAATATCCCAACTAACAAACAGACACACAGATACAACCCAATCAGTAAAAACTACAAGAACCACTGTGTGAGTATTTAAAACCTCTTGCATTAGTAGTAACATGGGATATATGCAAATGACCCTTTAAGTACATCAAGTGCCTCAGATAGAAGGCAATTCTGAAAGCCCATGACTTTTTTGCCTTTTTTAAGTTTGCTACAGACAAATTCAAACCAATAATGCCAAAACCCATTAGCTACAGAGATGCAGCCTTCAATATAAGTGGACTCTTCAGCTAAGCATTGGAAACACAGGGTTGTCATACCCAGTTGATGTCCATAACCATTATGGCGTCTGCAAAATATCCCAAATGATGAACTAAAACAATGAGTAACAAGGTCACACAGACAAACCAATCAGTAAATGCTACAGGAAAAATCTAGGCAAGCTAGATTTTACACTGTGTGATTCATTAAAACCTCTTGCATTAGAGGTAACATGGGATATATGCAAATGACCCCTTAATGATATCAGGTGTTTCAGCTATGTGGCAGTTCTAAATCCCCATGATGTTTTCCCTTTTTAAATCTGTTATTGCAAAATTCAGCCCTTGTGGATCATTTAACGCCTAGCTACTTTCCCTTCCAAATGTGAGAATCAAACCTTACACCTTTTGTTTATGAAGTAAATACTTTAAGTATTGCACCAACTCCCCAGGAAGAACATTGGGAGGAAAATTATACCAGAGGGGGAGGCTAAAAAGAGGGAATCCATCAAGAATTGGACAGTCTTGTCATACACAAAGAGGTCAGGAAAAAAACGAGAGGCAGTGCAAGAGAAGGAAATGAGTGAATGTACTCAGTAAACTCAATTATATGTAGGCATTTGTTCATAAACGCATGCCAAATGAATTGAGAGACAAACACCAAGGAGAAATAGCAGTAATGGTAAATGGAGTAGTTTCCAAAGCACTAAATGTAGGGAAGGGTCCAGACAGGGTTGCCCTCTCTCCTTAGGGCTCTCCATGCTAGTCATAGAAGACCTGGTAACTGAAGTGAGGAAAACATTACTACAATGGGAGGGAAGAATAGTCATCAATTTAGTTTATATTTGCTTATGTCACAGAATGTTGAGAAAGTAAATAATGCCATATTTGCAAGATTTGAAAGAGCCTTGGTTCTTTGATACAACCAGAAAATGACAGTGGTGAATAGGAGAATAAAAATTGAGTAGTGAGACTCATTCAGGAGTGGGAATACCCCAGATATCTGAGAGTATATGTAGGTCATGCATTACATGATACAATACAAAATAATTTCTGGAAGTGGAGAAAGAAAATGTAAGAGATATTGTAGAGGGGAGGACCTAAAACATACACAAATTAGGTAGAATAAATGTGATTAGCATGATGATTATCTCAGTTATAGTACATGTACTAAGAAACCTGCCATTGTCCCCCATAGACACAACTACTAAAATTACAATAGGATTTGGTAGTCTTGATGAAGAAAGGGGAAGGGAAAATGGTCTCAAAAACAAACTAAGACTGAAAAAAGAGGCTGCGGACTCCAACTCTTTAGCAAGTAATTTACTTAGGTGGAGAGACAGTAAGGGAGAAAGCAAAAGCCAAGAGGTGAGGTAGCAAATAGAACAGTGGGAAAAAGTATAAAGGAATGAATAAGGAAACGCTAAAGAGATAAGGCAACATGTCATAGGGAGAAGGGAAAAGAAAGAGACCTATAGAAAGATGGAGGACGGGGTGAAGAAAGAAGTAGAAAAATGGAAGTAAAAGTGTGTAAGAGGATAGTTGCAGTTAACAAAGGAAGTGGCATGAGGGCAGACAGTATTCAAAACCTTTCAGGAATGTTGATTAAAAAGAAAGGAATCTGAATGTACACCAGACTGAGAAAATGTTTAGAGAAGAGGCAAAAAAAAAAAAAAAAAAAAAGAAAGACAGGAAAGAAGGCCAAAAAACCCCCTGAAAAATCTGAAAAACATGGGAAAGGTATTAATACAGGAATTTGGATTACCAAGAAATGAATGGTGTATTTACACCAGAGTAAGAAAACATGGTTGGAAAACAGAGAGGAAGCAGAAACCTAGAAAAAAAAAAAGAAAGCAGAGCTCCATGGGACAAAATGGAAAAACTTTGGAAATATACAAGCAAAATGATTTATGAAATCCTGCGGGAAGGGAAGTGGTGAAAGCCACAAATACTTATATGAGGAAGGAATGGGAGAAGGAAGAAGTATGGTAAACCAGGAAATCTAAAGGGTAAAAGTTCACAAAATAATATTAGAGATGCAAAAAAAATGCATGGGGTGAGTGATCACATATTAAGAGTTTTACACAGTATCTTGCATTGAAAAGATTATATAAGGAGGGAAGGTAAATGATTGAAGATGCTGTACATACATGACACAAAGTATGCAACAAAGTGCATAAGACTTGGGAGTTTTGCTTGGAAGTATTTGCATAGGTATTTTTTTAACCCCAATCATACTTGAGATAAGTTTTCCTCAGGTAGATAGCAAATGCTGGAGGTGTGATGAGAAAGAGAGTGGTATTTGCAAAAATGCTTTTGGGAATGAAATGAGTTAGCAGATTTTAAAAATTCCCTGCATAATATTCTGTCAGAAATATTGGGAGTGCAAATGGTTGCAAGGTTTTGCTACACTCTGGTACATAATGTCAACATTTAACCATGTACTATTAGTCATGGTTAAAAGATCAAAGAATATAACTAAATTACATCAGATCTCCTTTCATAAATCAAAACTACATAAATGTCTATGTCCAAAGTGTAGGTTATGGTTTCCATGATAAGGTCTAAAGTGTATCTTTCACAATATGTGCATAATAAATAGGTCAAATATATTCTTCTGCAGTTTTTCATATCAGTACTGCTAGCTCCCCTAAATATTGATGTAATATTTGATGTTTTTCATTTACTAGGAACAAATCCAGATTTCGATAATCTGTCAAACAGATGCGGCAATATAGGCAGTACATTTTCCTTCAGCTTTTTCAGCACAGTTGCAGGGACAACATCGGATCCCTTTAAACAGTTTGATTTAACTTTTAATAGTGCCTTTCCTATTAATTCCAGTATTATAAATGGACAAGAAGATAACGTCACCTTGCATACAATCTGACCTATTAAAACACAGGAAATACATATTCAGGGTGTTTGCAATGTAATTTGGTTCATTTATTAAGGTGTTCTTCACTTCTAGTAACCAAAGAATAAGCCAAATGACTGACAATTTATATATTTTATTTATCTGTAATTTTTATATTTATAAATATTTATCTATGTACATATGTATTTGTAGGACATATTTTTATTGTTAGTATTGCAAACAACTTCATACTGAAATGTTTTCACTTGAAATGTCAAGTGTCTATACATAGAAAAATAAATTGAAAATGAGGGAGAAGAGCAAATCTCAAACATCTCTTCTCCATTAAACTTCTTTTTTGAAGGGGTCAAGCCATTGCCCCCCCCCCCCCAAACAAGCATATAATAACTCTAAGATTGACATATTTTGGAGAAAATGGAATATTCTGAGAAATGGCCATCTCAGACTTAATATATGGAAGTCTTTTGGCCATTCAGTCTCTGTGTTCAAGACTTGCTCTAGCATATCTCAAAATTTCAAATGGCTACCATTACAAACAAGCATGTCTCAAAATTTCAAATGGCTACCATTACAAAGTTTGATATTATATTTGCCTTTTCTTGCTTAATATGGATCTATAAGCCCTTCAAAACTATATTTAACTCTTTTTGTTTATCTTCTGCTGGAAAAGCTGTTATATATTTGAAAGGCCTGCTCAATCAAATTATGAAACATTCAATGTTAATACTGTTAAGTTACTGTAAATATGTATTAATATACATTGTCACACTGCTGTTAGACATTGACCAAAAATCAAAATACTTTTAATAGCTTCATAACAGACTGAATTCAAAGGTTTTCCAAGGCAATTTCATGCATGAGCATTTCAATTGATTCATGAAACATTGGACTTTATTAATACTCCTTCCAATCCAGCAAAACAGCACTGCATTCCTAATTTAATATATGAATCAGAACAGAAATCTCTGTTTCCTGAAACCATTTCGGATAGTATTTAGAAACAAACAAAAGCATTTTAAAAAATAGTTTCAACTCTATGTGGTTGTTAGTATAATTTTTGGATGTCATGCATTTCGTATAGCAACATCTTAATTTTCAACATCTGCTTCCCCTTATAAATATTTTCAAGACATAATACTTGGCAATAGACAAGGTAGTGATGCACTAACTATTTATAAAGAACAACCTTAATCCTACTATCATTTTTCAAACAAATGCCTTCTCAGATACTGAGCCCAACTGGATCCTAGTAAAACATCCCTCCTGAAGGAACAGTCAACATCTAATAGCAGTTGCTTACCTTTCTCCTCCATCTTCTATTAACAAATTTACAGGTTCATAGGTTCATAGATTGGTACTAGGCTATTGGCCCTAGGGCCTGTACAAGCCTAGCCATAGCAATTCCCTGGCTATTTCTTCCCACAATATTCACTTCCCTGGACCCCTGTCTAGCAGAGCAACTGATGTGATCGCCAGGGTAAATTTCCTATCTCCCATCCAGTCATCAAGGTTCCTTTTGAAGAGAGCCAAGGAGGTACTCTGCTTGACATGTATGGTCAGTCTATTCCAGAATATGGGGAGTCTCTGGGTCAGAAACCTAGTGCTCCAGCATGTTTTGTTCATTGTGATGACCAGGTTTAGGTCCCTGGAGTGTGTGGCTCTGATTAATTGGGATTTCTTTAAGTGGAGCATGTCCAACCCCTCTGGGTTTGACATGGCCTTGCATGTTAAGCAGAGAGTTTTTTTAGTCAGTCAGCATAGGACATCTGCTTTAGGACTGTGATTTTTTGGTAAGGTGTTTCAGAAGCCTTTCCAATTGTTGCAGATGTCTTGTGAGGTACATACCAAATGGGGCATTGCACTCTATGGTGGGTCTAATGAGGGATAAGTGCAGTCAGAAACTGACCTCCTTTTTTACTGGATGGAAAGCCCTTAGTGATGAGGTGTGCCACATAGAAGAATTTCCTGACTGTTATGGCAATGTGGTTATCGAAGGTGAGGCCACTGTTCACCTGTGTTCCTAAGACTCTTATCACACTTTTGGTGTTTAGTGTACTGCCACCTATGTGGTAATTCATGGGTACATGGCTTTTCCCAAAGGGGATAACTATACATGTCTTGGCATTGAGCTTGAGCCCATGGCTCTGGCACCAAGCATATATTTCTGTAAGGCCCTTTTGTAGAATATCCACATCATTTGGGGTTTGAATAATAGCTCCTAGTTTGCAGCCATCTGCAAACTTTGTTAGTCAGACTCCCTTAGTGTTGGCCTGTACTTCAAAGAAGTAGATGCCAAACAAGAGCGGTCCCAGGACTGAACCCTGAGGTACTCCACTTGTCACTTGTCTGGAGCTGGATTGCGAGTTGGCTACTTTTACAGTGTGGGTTCTGTCAGTAAGCCAGTTGGCAACCCATCGAGTGACGTAGGGATTTATGCCCAGCTTAACATGTTTATCTATGATTCCAGAGGGGGGGATGGTGTTGAAGGCCTTGGCAAGGTTCAGATAGGCTGTGTGGACTGCCTTACCCTCATCCATGGCTCTGGAGACTGATTCAAAGAAGTCAATCAGTTTCAGGAGACACAATTGTCCCTTCACAAACCTAAAGTGGGTGGTGTCCAGTATTTGAAGGTTGCCAATATCTTTGTTTATACGTTCCATGACAATACATTCAATGGCCTTGCAGATCAGATTCATCAGACTGATGGGACGGTAATTCCCAGGATCCAAGTTGGATTCCGCCCTTGTGGAGTGGGATAACTGTAGCTGTGGGTCACTTAGTGGGCATGAAGCCTGAGGTGAGGGTATGATTAAACATGACACTTAGGTGAGATGCCATTTCATTTTGTAGTTCATGTAGTACACAACCTGGGATGTCATCTGGTCCCATGGATGCTGTATTCTTATCTTTGGAGAGTGTGGTTTTTACCTGTGTGGCCATGATTACTGGAATTTGGCAATCTTTTGGTATTGAGATGGGCCCTTTAGGGGGTGAGAGGGGGGGTGAAGTTCACACTGAATTGATCTGCCAGGATATAGGCAATGTCCTTGGGATCAGTATATTTAATGCCATTCTGTTGTAGCTCAAAGCAGATCTGAGCATTACCATTTAGATTCTTGACATAGCTATAGAATGCATTGTGGTTGTCTTTGGAATCTTTGGCAATTTTATTTTCGTAGCTAACTTTGGAGGATTTTATGAGGGATCTCAGCTTCTTACTGAGGCTGGTAAGGGAGGTTTTTTTTGCATCCTGGGATTTTCCTCTTTTCTGCAACAGTTTCTTCCTTCTGTTGTATAGTTTCTTTATGACAGGGGACCACCAGATTGGCTTCAATTTTTTTTTTGGAGGAGAATGTCTTGGTTCTATTTGGGATGGCACAATTCATGCACAAGTGGATGTGCTCATGCAATGCTTTAGTGTACAATTCGGCAGTCAAACTTTCAGTTCCCGTCTGCATGGGTGTCATGACGTTTGTCAATTCTGACTTGAGTAGCATGAAGTTGGCCTTGGAGAAGTTTTTTACGGTTGTTTCCTTACTAGAGGGTGGAGGTGGGATTTGGATGTCAAAGGTGATTAGCTTACAGTCAGACCTAACCAACGAGGGGGTGACCACTGGTGTGGAGTATCGATTTTCCATGTTGGTAATGACCACATCCAGAATATTGGAACCCCTGGTGGGACTATGGATTAGATGATCCAGGGCTTTGGAATTTATGATTTCCAAGAACCGTTGGGTAAAGGTGTTGGTACACGAGTAGTTTTCCCAGTTAATTGTAGGGTAGTTGAAATCACCCAGTATTAGGGTGTTTGGTTGTATCTTAATATTTTTCAGTATATTTAAAAAGGTGTAGCGAGAATCTTTGAGCATGGTGGGCGATCTGTAGCAAGCTACAATTTGGATTGCTGTCTTACCAAGTGTTAGCTGCACTTCGAGAATTTTGGATGCATTGTGTTGGGAAACTAGCTTGGAGGTGTGAATATCCTTGGTGAATATGGATATTCCTCCACCTTTAGTGTTTTGGTTGTGGTTTGGTGGCTGAAAAGTGTGGTAAGAGTTGTAGCCTGGTAATGTAGAGGTGCTCTCTGGATCCTTGAACCAGATCTCAGTTGCTGCACAGATATTGATGTTCTCCATTCTTAGGAGTGCCTCAAAAGAGTGCATTTTGAGATTTAGACTTCTGGCATTGAGTAGCATTACCTTCAGATTTTGCATACTTGCACCTGTTACGGTGGTGGTTTTGTCATTCGAGCCTTGCCTAAAAAAGGCACTACAGGGGTGGCAAGAGCCTTAGCCAGTAACGTGAATTCCAGGGGCGACTGGTGCAGATCTCTGGCAAAGCATTTTGGTTTGTCGATCATGTCGTGCTAGGCAGACAGTTACTGGATCTCCTTTGAATGACACCAAAAGCTTAAGACAATTGTTGAAGTCAATCATTTTGTCCTTACACTGTGGTATCATTCTGGGCAAAGGCAGGATGCTACTCAGGGCTAGGGTCATACCTGCCTGGGTTACATGATCTGAGAGCTCTTCCATGTCTCTTTTCATGTAGTTCAAGAAGGTACATCTCAAGTCATTCACTCCAACAAGGACAATGACAGAGTTGTATTTGTACTTGTTGAGTGGATGCTTTATGTGGTAGATCCTGGCACCCGACAGGCAGCTGACTGTAATTTTCTTCTTGTTCAACCTTATGAGTGGGACATCAGTGTGCCTGACTGTAGAGTCACCTATGACTAAAGTGTTGGGTACGTTGTCTTGCCTTAGGGGCTGTTGTTTGGTGGCACACTGGTGTTGTGAGCTATGCGATACTTCGGTTGTGATTGGCATTTGCGTTTCAGCTTCGGATGTCTTTGTTGCTTGGGCAGATTAATTTTAAGGGCCTTCGCATATGTGGGTTTAGTGTAGTTATGTGTGGGTGTTGGTGGTCAGTGTTTTGAAGGGGTATGTGTTGCTTGAGGTGTAGTGTGGGTACTAACCTTCGCCTCTTGATTGTCTAGCACAATCTTGGCTGTAGAGAGCTTTGCTTCCAGTTTGGCTATGTAAGTGCATCTCTCACAGGTTGTAGTGTTGAGTGGTAGGAGGAGAGGGTTGTCTGTGTACATGAGGCAATTGCTGCATTGCCTCAGTATGCCCAGATTCACCAGTTGGATGGGAGAAATCACCGGAAGCTGACTCTTGGACATGCCAGGTTAGGTGCTTTTTTTCCCCCTTACATTGGCAAGGTACTATGCAATTATACGCTGTTTAGTGTCTACGATTAATTTCTCATTATTAACAAGGAGAGTTGAGTGCTTGTATCAGTTTAAGGCTTCCTAGTGCTTTTCAGCAGGTTTTAGAGCAAGTGCTATTCACAATAACTCCAATCAGAAAGATTCAAGAATCAATGCACTCTGCTCCTACTCTCACTGGGATGAGAATATAAGCACAGATTCCAAGCTGTCACCTATAAAGCAGTTATTAAGCTTTCTGGTGATCAGCAGTCTCCAGGAAATATTGTAACTGCACTCCTTCTCTCACCAGGAGAAAACAGAAGCACTAATCCCAAGATGACTACTGAGAGGCAGAATGTGGGCTTTCTAATAACTGGTGGTCTTGCAATAGATGCTTAAAGGTAAGAACTAAAAAAATGGTATATCCTAAACACTGCAGTGTGCACTTAGAGGAATTAGATGTGAAAGTAGGTAACTTAAGTTTTACCTGTCTAAAAAGTTAAGTTTTAGTAGAGAGTCACTATTTTTAAAACAGCAAGACAGATTGAAAGTGGTGGTCACTTTTGTATTCTGGTACTATGGAATACAGTGGGATGGCCAATAAATTTAAAAAGTTGAAGGGGAATGATTTCACCAAATGATAATTTTGTGCTTGCTCACACAAGCCAGTAAAAGCAGAGAGGAAATTAGATATATGGACAAATTAACATAAGGGGCAGGCAACTAGAAAGACAGTGGTGTTTAAGAACACAGCAGTAACTGGGTGGGAGGGTGGAAAATTATTTCTGCCTGACTTACAAGAGACAGAGCTGTGGTCTATTTTCAAGTTTTAATATGCAGTTAAAAGCAGAATACAAGTAAAACACAAGGTAAAGAAAACAAATCACAGTATTGAAAATAGAAAAAGACAATAAAGTAATACAAAATACAACAAAAAAAGCAAACTAACCTTTTCCTCATAGCAAAGTGCAGCAGAGTCTGTGTGAGCCTTTCTAGCAAAGCTTTGAAATTTTTTATTTTACCCCTTAAATAGAAGGTTTAGTTCCTAGCTACACCCCCTCAGTTCACAGATGAATGACCTTAACTGACCTCTTCTATCTTATGTGTGAGTCTTTAATTGACCTGTTCTAATTTCTGCCTGACTCACAAGATACAGAGTTGTGGTCTCTTTTCAAGTTTTAATATGCAGTTAAAAGCAGAATACAAGTAAAACACAAAATAAAGAAAACAAATAGTATTCAAAATAGAAAAAGGAAATAAAGTAATACAAAATACAACAAATAAAAAGCAAACTAATCTTTCCTTCACAGCAAAGTGTAGTAGAGTCCAGGTGAGCCTTTCTAGTAAAGCTCTGAAATGTTTTTAAATCTCTTATCCTATCACCTCAGCTATCCACAGCTGTAGTGATTTTAAGCTAAACTACCTACAGCCTCTCTGAAATGACATTGCTGAATTCCTAACCAATATCAGCATTATGCAGTTAGTCAATGATGATATGCATCCAACTCTCTAGACCAATAATCTCTCCCACCTGCATTGATAATTACTAACAACCATCTCATCATCTCCAATATAGCTGCTTTTCCACTACTCCCCAGTAACTTTCCAAATTATCTACCAGTCACCAAAACTTCCTCCCAAAGTAGTCGCCTTCAGATCCAGGTCCACCATCAGTACTGACAGCCTCTTCCACTATTGAATTACAGAACCCCAAATCAGCTGCAACAGCTTTTACACATACAATTCTTGAACATCAAGTAAAGTTCTTCCCTCTCACACAGAGCCTTTTTATATGCAACAAAATACTGTGACTCACTACTGGACTAGAAGCTGCACTCAGATTTAGGGACAATGTGTAGTATTCATGGAGACAAAACCCTTCACCAGAAAATCATACTTCTTTACTTCTCTAGTTAACTCTGCTAAGCAAGCAATACACATAAAGCTAACTATTTCAAAAACAACAATTTGTTTTGCTAGGCAAACCCAAACATTTCTGTCAGGAATTCAATTTTCTCACAGGACAAATCCCACAGATCACACCTCCTCTCCTAACAATATCCAGCCATCCCAAGGACAACTCTCAACCTCAGATTTGAGACTGTAACCGTAACAACAACAAACTAACCTCTTCTCTTTTCCTAGACCTGTCAAAAGCCTTCAACATGGTCAACCATACACTTCTTCTACACATATTAAAATCCCTTGCCTTGGATTTCCCTTCCTTAACCTGGTTCTCATCCTATCTTGAAAACCGACAACAAGCAGTACTATGGAAAAATTCTCTATCTGCTGTACTACCTATCTCTTTAGGAGTACCTCAAGGATCTATACTAGGCCCACTCTTATTCTCTATCTTTATTAATGATCTCCAATCATCTATCCAAAACACTACCTGTATACAATATGCAGATGATTCCACCATTATTTGCACAGCTTCCACTCAATCTGAACTCCAGTCACTGACACAATCTACCTTTTCTACCGTCGAACAGTGGTTCTCAAAAAGATGTCTTCTCCTCAACCCCAAGAAAACAAAACTTTTACTATTCTCACCTACCCACAAATCTTCTCAACTAAACTTTACTATAACTGCAAGTGATAATTCCCTCATCTCCCCCGACTCTACTACCAAACTCCTTGGTGTTACTATTGATAATAATCTTAGCTATGATTATCACATCAATAACACTATAAAAGCAGTTAATAAAAAAATTGGTTCACTGTATAGAATTAAACCCTTCCTTACACCTGAAGCACGGACCACCTTAGCACAATCACATCTTATCTCTACCCTACTGTATGCTTCCTCTATTTACACTAACCTCTCTAAAAGCAACCTTAGGAAACTGACTACATCCTACCACAATATAGCTCGTTTTGCCACAGCATCCCAGTATAGAACACACCACTGTATAAACTTAAAACACTTACACTGGTTGGAACTTCCTAATAAACTTATCTATCAACAACTCTTAATAACACATAACATTCTATATCAACCATCAAAGACACCTGCTCTTAGTAACCTCTTGACCCCCTATAATAACTTGAAACAGCTGCGCTCCGCCGAAAAGCTACAAGTCAACACAACTAGAATTACAAATTCTGCAGGTAACTGCCTTTTCTCCAACTCAGTAGGCAAAATATGGAATAACCTCCCCTCACACATTACCTCTCTCTGCTCCTTTCATCTTTTTAAAAAACAACTTCTTTTACATCTGAACAACTTCTGGCTCTGCTCTTGTACCAATCCAGACTAATCTACTTTCTTCATTCTACTATCATAATTCCTTATTTCAAAACTGCAATCTTTCTCTGTGATCACAAATGACTTAATGACTGTACTGTTACTACTGTTCTCAAACAAAAACAAAAAAAAAAAATGTACAAACATTGTCTTTTATAAGTATGTATATACATTTTAAAATATGTAATTACCCCATTCTCACATAATTGTACTGTAAAGAATTAATGCCTTTCTCAATACATAGATATCACTATGTGTTTTTTATTACTTGATCTAGACTAATATGTATGCATTGTTGCTCACTGTCTGTGTCTCAGGCATTTATTGTAATTGTTTAATTTCTATAACCTTGATTTAATCTGTGGAGCTTTTCTCCCCGGGCCTCCACTGAAAATGGAAATTATCCAGCTGGACTAGCCCGGTCAACAAATGTAAAATAAATAAAAATAAAAATAAAAAAAATGTTCTCAAAGAGTTCAGACATGTCTCTAATGTTACATTCTCTACCTTTCCCCAACTCAACAGCCCCCTCATTTTATTCCCCACTTCAGTTTTAAGAAAATGACTCACAAACACCATCTTATTAGAGAAAATACTCCTGGATGCACCCATGGTGTGGACAACCAACTCCTCTGGTTTATATCTCTGTGAAAAGATGTCCTTACCCTAGTTCTTCCTTATATTCATAACCTCTGATTAGCTCAAAATATGATGCCAGACATATGGAAAATTGCTCTTGTCAAACCCCTTCCCAAAACAGCTTCATTGAGAAAATTCCACCAACTTCTGTGCAATCTCTATCCTCCCTACACTTGGGAAAATACTTGAAAAAATGTTCTATAACAACTGTTCACTTACATTCCAGAGTGCCATCTCTTTATTCTTAAATAACATTTACTCTGGGCTTGCCAAAGAACAATGACAGCATTATGGTCACTTAAAGATGAGATCTTTCTCAATATGGATAAAGGAGACCTTTCTGGAGCTTTCTTTATTGACCTCATCAAAGCTTTGGATCTTATTGACCACTTTCATCCCCTTCACTCCCTTCAAGAAATCTGGCTTAGTCCAGTCTGATGTACACTCTCATAATTCTGGACTAAACAACCATAAACTACTCCTAAACCCCTCCAAAAAGTATGATATTTAGAACCTCACAAAAACTGAAACAAAAACATCCTTTAAATACTTAGGTTTATAGCTAGACCAGTAACTTAACTTCCAAAGCAATAGTGGAAACACCAGGAAAAAGATCAGTTCTCTTTTTTATGATTCGGAAAAAAATATTTACCTTCCTCTCCAGACCAGCTATAGCTGCAATAGGCAAATAGCCCTGCTTGCTCAGCTTGACCAAGTGCTCTGCATCATAGCCACAGCCTCTAAAAAACTCTTCCACTCTACACTCCATTTTAAACAAAATCTGACACTTCATTTCCAACCCCCAACCCTCCAAGTCCCAGGATTACCACTGCATGGCCCTCACTGCATCATCATCTCCAAAGCCATATTGCTACCAGTTTCCTACAGAATTGAACTACTCTTATGGTATTTTCTTATCAAATTACTACAACAACATGCCTTCCTACTTTTTACAACCAAACTCCATAATAAAACCTCCCCATGCAACCTCTGCAACCTCTCCCAATTAACACCCTTACCAAAGACACCCCAAACCAAACTGCACTGCACTAACCATTCCTTCTTCATTCTTGCATCCAGACACTGGCAATCCCATCCCCCTCACATAAAAGAAATCTCTTCCCCCGTATATATTGCATAACTCAAAAGACATGACTAAACTCACAAGTAGGATCAAACCCCAGGTTAGGTAAAACTAATAAACAAAGTAAACCCAGGCACTACCTCCAAATCCAGAAAAAAAGCACCTAGCACAAACAGCAGTTTTTCTCCAATTATATTCCACAAAGTTACAAGATTTAGAACATTCATCTTACTGAAAGACTTCATCAGAATAAAGTAACTCTGTTTTCCACTGAATTTATACTAAACATTGTACAAGCATATAATGTACTTTCCTACTTTTAAAATTACATAATTTCCTGCTTTTAAAAAAAAATGCATCATTTCCTGCTTTTAAAAAAATTGCATAATTTTCTGCTTATACAAAAAATAATCTTGTTAAAACTGATACAACCTTCCCAGTAAGGTAATCTAAATGAAAACACATATTTTTAATCTATATTACATAAAAGACATATAAACACTCTGTGTACTTCTTCATAAAATCATTTTAAAATAACATTTGTTCATATACATTTTCATCATAATTTAGCAGCCCTCATTTTTAATACGGGACCTAGTGAAAGTTGCCCATTAAGCCATGAGTTGTCCCTGCAATAGGGTTTCCCATTGTCCACCACTCGGGCTTTGGTTAACCTGTTCTAACACACAAAATAAAAATCTACCACTGGGGCAGTCTTTCTATTATGTTTAAGAATCAAAAGGGGAATGAGGCCTGCATGTTTAAGAAGAAGAATACATACAACCCTTCCTTACACCCATTTCTAGCAAATTTTGAGATCTTAGCTAAGCATAACATCAGGACATAAGAGCAAAAGAGCTCATTTAACCTCCAAGAAGATGAGAGGACACTTCTTAATAAACTTAAGGCTAATAAGAAAGTGAGAATTATGAAGCCTAAGAAGGTTGGAGGGGTGGTCATAATGAATTCTTGGGTGTATTCAGGCAAAATGTTGGACTTGCTTCACAGTGGGTCTTGGTATATGCAGGTATCCAAAAATGAAATAAATGTAGCCTATAGGAGAATTGATTTGATCTTGGACAACAACTTTTTGCAGCAGATTATCAGCAAGAAACATTATGAATTTTTAAGCAACCCTAAGCCTTTTATATTATCTGCTTTCATGATACCCAAGGTCCACAAAGACCTTAATGATCCACCCCTCAGATCTATTGTAGAAGCTTTAGACTCAAAAGCATATCTTATAGTGGCATTGTAGACAGGAAAATAAAATGTATACACTTGTAAGCCATAAACTTTTGTTGACTTCATGGTATTTTCTGGGCAAAATCTCTGGCAAATATTATGACCCGGGTGTGTTGTATGCTGCATTTGATATCAACTATTTATTTTCAATTATCCCTCATTCAACTGGTTTAGAATGGGTGTCTGAAGTCATTGCTGCAAACAAATATTTATCTAACATAGAATCATAACTAGTTATGGAAATATTAGAACTATAATAACTTTCTTTTTCATGAAGGTGAGTATATAAACAGATCAGTGGTGTTGCCATGGGGGCAGCATGTGCTCCCTTGTTTGCAAACTTGGTTTTACTGAACTGGGAGCATAATTATGTGTTCATTTCAGCACATTATTCTAAAATGTTAGTGCACTTATGCTTTTTGGATTACATTTTTATTCTTTGGGGAGGTACAAGGGACAAATGGGATGATTTTATTACCTATATAAACTAAACCATGGAATTTTTTGAGATTTACAATGCTGGGACACAGGAAATAAACTTCTTGGATGTGAAATTAATGAAATATTTGGTTAACCAGAAATCTAAAGCCAAGATTTATAGGAACAGTAACTTTACTATTTTTTATCTGCACTATACAAGTAATTATCACTTCCATTAGAAGAGAAGTATAATTAAAGGGAAAATGGTACATATTGCCTGTATGACATCTAATGCAGAAGTTTTAGAACATAAACTTAATATTGTGGCCCAGATGTTCATTGAATAGGGCTACCCAGAACCAATGGTTTATAATGTGAGAGAAGAATTTGAAAGGGGTTGGGGTACCAAATATATCCCATTGATTGGTTCCTCTGATTTAGTTGATAGGCCTAATGCAGAGGGCCACTAGAGCTCCACTATACAGGACCTGCAGCCACCAGATGGTAGCGGTACCATCCCAAGTGCACCTAAAGAGGATTTTACAAGGTCCTTGACCCTCAAGTATGGTTCTGACACAAAGGAAATTAAAAGAATTAGACTATACTACTGGCATATTTTTTCCACAGTGCCAAACAGACCTGGTGTTTTCTACAGGTCCCCATTTTTTGGCTAAAAAAGAAGATCCAATATTAAAATTATACTTGAAAGGACTTCTAAGAAGCAGAATGATAGGAATCCACCTAGGAAAGTGGGGACCTACAAGTTTGGGATGTGAAATCAATTTAAATAAATGGCACACAGACAAGAAATTTAAATAAGTACTATACAAACCTCTTTAATAGCTAAGAACTGTTTCAAATTGTACATCTAAAGGGGTAATCTATTTAGTGTGTTCAGACTACTATGTGGGGAAAATGGAGAGACTTTTTAAAAAACTAGGGTCTATGAACAACATTATGAAATTTCCCACTGCATGGAAACCAATGAACTTTATAAACATTTAAAAGACTGTCCCAGTAGGAGACTTTTATTTTGAGTGTTAGGTTGATCCAAGACCAAGGGGTGGATAATGGGAAACCCTATTGGACTACCGTGAATTGTTATGACAACTGCGATTAAATGCAGGGAAACCCCAGGGCTTAATGGGCAGCTTTCACTAGGTCCTGTATTAAAAATGAGGGCTGGTAAATTATGATGAAAATGTGTCTAAACAAATATTTTATAAACAAGTACAAAGAGTTTTTATATGCTTTTTATATATATACATTTTAAAATATGTGTTTCCATTTATATTACCTTACTGGAAAATTTGTATCAATTTTAACAGGATTATTTTTTTTGTATAAGGAGGAAATTATGTCATTTTAAAAGCAGGAAATGATGTCATTTTTAAAAGCAAGAAATGGTGTGTTATGCTTATACAATATTTCGTATAAATTCAGTGGAAAACAGAGTGACTTTATTCTGAAGAAGTCTTCCAGTAAGACAAAAGCACTAAATCTTATAACTTTTTGGAATAAAATTGGAGGAAAAACTGCTGTTTGTGCCATTGCTGGTGGTGTTATTTATTTATTTATTTTTTTTATTTTATTTATCATTTGTTGACCGGGAAAGTCTGACTAGGTTCCACAGAGCCTGTTTTCAGCGGAGGCCCGGGGAGAAATGCTCCAGATGCATGTCTTTGGTATTTCCAGATTTGGAGCTGGTTCCTGGGTTTACTTTGTTTATTAGTTTTACAATTCAAAAGACAAAAAATCTCATTGCATGTCCTTTTCCACTAGACACTAAAACTAACTTCTCCCTCACCTGTATCACTTCAACTTTGCCCTCTGTTTTCAGTTGCTGCTTCCCTCACATATTTACTACAAAATTAATTAACATTTTTCTAGTCTGTTAATAATATTTACATATTGTTTCTATTGTCTGCAAGATTATCTGCCTTCTATGATTATTCTATTTTTGAGAATTTGTTCTCTTTTATTTTTTTGAATTTCTGCTTCCGGATTATGTCTGCAAATGTTCTCTTGTGATTAGTGCACTACCCCACTAAACAAACTAAATAAATACAATAAACATAAGGTGCATTTATCCCTTATACACCATCTACAGTCTTTAATACTAGTACAGATGGAATTAAAAGTGTATGGTGAAATATTTAACAATGTAGTTTAAAATTAGTAATAAAGATGAAAACACAGCAAATTTTTATGAGGTTATCTGGGATTCTTGTCTGTTCTATATCATATCTGAAGAGAGTTAAAAAAGCTGCTGTAACATTATGGCTGATATCCTTCTTCACTGTTACAACTGTATTGTGTCTCTGAACAAATATCTGAAATGTATTGAAAGCATTTTCTAAATTTGAATTGTTGCAAAGCTTTTTGATATTGTATTTGTTTTATGAGCAGTGAACAAAAACTGCATTTTTGTCATATTGCAATTTCAATGGTGTGCACATATGTCTAGTTAAAAATCACACATGAAAAATATTGTACCAGCACAGTGATCTAATGTTCATAATCTATATTTTAAGCAAATATACCTTTGGCAATACACAACCCATTTTAGGGCTCATCTTTTAATAAAACTGAAATATCATAATGCATAATGAGAGATAATATTTAATGCGGAGGTCAGGACCACTATATTAATTTATGATTCCAAACATTCAGGTAACTAAATGAAAGTATCATTTATCTAAATTTATTATCAGCTAGAGACTATGCTAAACATGTCCATAGATATTTACATTCTTTGTGGCCAAAACTTAGATTCTTCTAATTTTCGTTCTGTTAAGATATGTCAGATATGAGAAAAAAACACTTCAGCTTTTTTTTCCTATTCCTGTATGGATGCTACTCTCCCTAATTTGGGTTATTTTAAAAAAGGTTGCCTAACATTTCAGTTATAGTGCTCCCTTATTATGACAGCACCAAATAATAGTAGTTTATTATTCATTGCCAGCGATGATGGTTCCCTCTGTTTCGCATATAAAATACAGTCCTATAAAATGCAAGAATAATGCTTTGCTTATTGAACTATAATATGTGATGTTCTAGGGATGGACCCCCTCAAGTGTGCAGCATTTCACTGATAGTGGTGTGGACAGCATTTTTTGTGTTATTTATGAAAAAAGATTGAAATAAGATGATATGTACAATGACTGCTCATTTAAAACCAAAGCCAGTAAAGCAGAAGATGCTAGGATAAAAACTAAACAGACTCAAAACCTAAAAGTCAACACAATGAAATAAGAACTGCAATATATGCAGCACAATTATGGAATTATGCAATGGCAATTTTTCATTCTGCAATGGAACAAGTTTGCCAGCACTCATCAGTGGAGGAATTGTTTTTGCTCCGCAGCTTTAATTTACAATCTTACTGAAAGGGTCACAATGCTCAGAAAATGTAGTGCTGGTGTGGAATGTGAAAATTTGCCTCCCTGCAATGGTACTTATTTCTGTCTTTATTTGCTTTCCAGAATCAATGTCATGTAGTTTAGCTAATAATATAACTATCTGTTATAGTGGGATGCTAGTATGATTGGGATCTTTTGATTTATCCAGCTTTGCTTTGAAAAGATCTAATAGAGTGTAGGCAAGTAGTCATTTTATTGTAACTGTGCACCTATCTGACTACACATTGCTGATTATAAGTTTGTAAGTTGAACCAAGGTTCAATGATGCCAAGGTCCCATGTAAAGGAACTATGGGCTTAGGCACAATTCAACATACTAGAAATTGTTAGTATCCTAAGCCTGAATTTGAAACACTTTAGTCTGAAGTTGAAAGTACGCAATTATCCATGAATGTGAGTCTGTGTACATCTGAGTATAGGGAGAGGGTCAGAGACACACAAAAAAAATACTTGTTTATATATGGAGTTGTATATGAGTTATATTGGAGCATTTTCTGGTAATCTATGATTATTTTTAGGTAAAAAAGCTAAACAGGTATCATTATGACATCACAGGTTTGCGGTAAGGTTTTCAAATATTCTTGTGTTCTTTTATTTTAAGTCACAAATTTTAGGTTCAGTCATGCATTTATTGAACTGAACTATCTCTTCTGCATTTATGCATGTATAAACAGGTCTATATCAGGATGTCAAACATTGAAAAGAGCAACCATCGAACCCTGATAACCGAAACCACAGAATGTTGTACAGCCAGAACACAATTTTTTTCCCCAGGGAAAAAAATCTCTGGGCCATTGCCAGGATTTTGCCATTTCCTCCACTGTGGTGCAGTCTCAGAGTTGATATATTTAAGTAGAGGGAGTATGGGGGCAACTCCCCCCTACTTTATTTTGTCCGGATTTTTTTTTTTTTTTGGAGCAGCAATTTTTTCCCTGGGAAAAAAAATTGCTCTCCTGTATGTTCGATATTGTGTGGTTTCAATTATTAGGAGTCAGTGTAAGAGCATTTGCTCTTTTCAATCTTCAACTATCAAATAAACAACCTACAAAACAACTGTTCCCAGTAAAACATCTTTAAAGTATTCAGGCTAGTGGCTGCATTATTTTGATGGTGCATTTGAAGTAAATTATTTAAAAATATCAAGACCTATGTAAAAAAACAAAATAATTTAATTGTTAGCATGCATTAAAACAGGCATTACTTTTGCTCATCAACAGCCGTGGTGTATAATCCATGCAGCTGGATTGCCATCATAGGAAATTTAAAAGTTTTCTTTGAAGAAGTTCTGATAGAAAAAAAAGTCACATAAATAAAACACAGCTTCAGAAAATGAGAGCAATCAATGCAACCAAATTTAATTCAGATGCACATGCTATTAAGTATTGGAAAAAAATGACAGTAACTAAGAATGTTAATGTTTCAACAAAAAGCATCTTTTGGAAACCTAATGTGTACATCTTTTTTTTTCCTCATTTTTTTTTATTTTTCAAATACATTTGAATGAATTCCTTAGTATTTATTCTTCTTAGTCTTCAATAGGCTGTATAAGTCTTCCAAAGTTGGTGTTGTGTTTTTATTCCATCTTCTTGTTATACACTTCCTTTAAATTGCAAGTATAGTCCATACTAGATATGTTTGACCTATTCAAATGAGGACCTTTGTTCACATTTAATAATACAAGAGGTTTAGTTAAATAAAATGATTCATTAAATAAAGCTTGTAGAAAATTATTAATACCATTCCAAAATGGCTTAATTTTAACACAATCAAAGAAAATGTGGTTCCAATCTGCATTGTGTACTTACATCTCCAACATATTCCTTTTATGGAATAACTAATTTTAGTGATTCTGTCTGGGGTTAGGAATGCTCTGTGCAAGCATTTCCAATTAATAACTTTCCAGTATTGTGTAAAGGATGTATATTTTATTGATAATAAGATGTCTGTTTTAATATCTTCAGTTAACTGTATTGAGTGTCCTTTTGTTATATATTTCCAGTACGAGGTTTTGGGTGTTGTTTTATAATTTATCAATATTTTGTAAAATTATGAAATACTGCTTCCATGTAAAACACATTATATATGATTTGATATATGTATTTCATAAATGTAGGTATTTCTTTAAATGAAGAATTGTTAATTATTCTACTTAAATATTGCAAATATGACAGAATACTCTGTAAAGTTAGCCAGTCCTGTAGTGGAATTCTGCATGCTGTTTTTATTACTTGCATATCTAAAACTTTTAGTTCTTTGATACATTGGAGCCAACAAACAAATCCCTTTTGTTCCTAGGAATTAATGATTTCTCTCTAAATTGATTTGGAAAGTTCTTTTTGACTATAAATGGTGTTAAAAGATCAAACTGGATTTTTAAATCTATATTTCTATTAATAATTTTCCTAAATGAGTCAATATAATAATTAATCATATGTTATGTTGCATACTACTACATAATATGTGCCATGGCAAATTGTTTTCATCTGTTATTTGAAATTTTTTTGTAAATCAAATTCATTTATTGATATTAGAGTTAGTAATTCTTTCCAATTTGCAGAGTAATTTGGACGTATTTAGTCTGAGATTGTTTTAGATATTGATGCTTTTATATATGTTTCCATATCAGGAAAGTTTAACCCTCCCTGTTTCCATGGTCTAATATGATGTATTAAAGCTATTCTTTTTATTTTGGGAAACCATAAAAATTTTATTAGGCATGAATTTATTTCTTTAAGTATATTCCTTTCTGGTAACAGTTGTATTGTCAAGGCTATATGTAGGATCTTGGGCAGTAAAACCATTTTTATTAACTGTAGTCTATCTTCAAATGTTAATATTATTTTATTCCATTTTCCACAGAGATTTTAATTGTGTTGATGATATTATTGTAGTTTTTTGAGACTAATTCATTAATATCCTTACATAACTCAATTCCTAGATATTTCAAAGTAGATACTTGTTTCCCTATGATGTGATCCCCTTAGTCTGCAGTTTTTTTCTTTAAAAATAAAAATTTTGATTTTGATTTATTGAAAAGAAGTCCTGAAGTCATGTGAAATTTGTAAATTAATATATCTAATTCTTCTAATGTCTCTTTTGAATTAGATACTGTTAGTAATATGCCATCAGAAAATAGCATTACTTTAGAATTGTATTGTTTATAAATATGTATTCCTTTGATTTTTATATTGTTATGAACTGAATCTGCCAATATTTCAATAACCAGAGCAAACAGAATCGGTGACATGGGACATCCTTGTTTAGTGCCTTTTGTTATATGTATAGAGCCAGAGGTAAAATGATCTAACTTGACATACGCTAAATTATTTGTATATATATTCTTTAGGAGATGAGCAAAGGATGCAGAAAATTCAAATTGCATTAGGATTTTGAATAAAAAATTCCAATTTAGGGACCCAAAGGCTTTCCCTATATCTAAGCTAATTATGAGTTTTTTTTAATTTTCTTTATTAACATAATCTATAAGAGAAATTATCCTTTTAATATTGTCATGTGTGTGTCTATGATATATAAATCCAGTTTAATCATTATGTGTTGTTTTGGATAGTGGTATTTTCATTCTATTAGTTAATATGATCATAAATATCTTATAGTCATTATGTAATAATGATATAGGTCTATATGAGGTGCAGAGATTTGGGGATTTGTTTTCCTTTAAGATTGGTGTGATTAAGGAATATTTACAAGAGGGTGGTATTAAAGCTTGTGACTGAATTTCTAATAGAGTTTTATGGAAGAGGGATGGTATCTTTGAATGAAAAAGTTTACATACTTCCAAAATTATGACATTTATACCCAAGCTTTATTATTTTTACCCTTTTTTATTGTATCTGTATATTCTTTGTAGGATATGGGTGCTTGCAAGATCTAGTTTTACTTTTTCTGGTATTTTTTTATATTACAACATTTTTCATCTAGATTTAATTCATCAATAGTTATATATATTTTTTGGAAATGTTCCATATAGTGATTTCTATAGGCATCAAGAATGTCACCAATGTCCAATACATTTCCCTTTCTTTTCATGGAAGACACTTTTAATGTGATTAGTTTTTGATTGCATTTTGATTCTCATTGATAAATTGTGTAGATATTTGTGAGAAGTGGCCTAGGTATTAATTTTTAGTTTCTCTAAAGCTAAACTAGTTTTATGTGTTAGAATTTCATTGTATTTATTGTTTAATACTTTTACGTTCTTTTTCACATCCATATGATTTTGATTTTTTTCAGCGTTTACTGATAAAAGTTTGGATTGTAGCTCTAATAATTCAGAATCCCAGTCTCTGATTTTTTTTATACCATGTTAGGGTTTTACCATATATGTAAGCTTTTAATGAGTCCCATATCATTATTTTATTTATCACTGTTGTGTAATTAATATCTAAGAAGAACTGCAATTCATATAATAACCAGGGTTTGAACTCTTTAATTTTAGTTATATATGCTGGAAATATGGAGTTAAACATTTATGATTTGTATCCATTTTGAAGTTTTAGTATCAACAAATTGTGGTCTGAAACAGGGCAGGGTGTGATTGAGAAATTAATGATTTTAGAGTGTAAGTCATGGGTAACAAATATTTTATCTATTCTAGTTTATGTACTAAATCTGTGATCTTGATGGGAAAGCAACAAAAATTTATCTTCTTTAAATGTGAAAGTATCTACACGATGAAATGATTCTACCCACTTGTTTAAAGCTTTTGATACAGCAGATGAACACAGCGGTCTTTTATTTGTAGTTTCAGAAATAGCAAATATACAGTTAAAATCTCCTCCTAATATTAAGTTGCCTTTATAATTATTGGAAATGAAATCCAAGTGTTTTTTTAACAGTTCTTGTTCCAATGCCTGGGAACCGGTATAGATTGGCTAGGGTCCATATTCTGTTGTTATATTTAGCTATTACTAACGCAATAAGGCCTTCTTTATTTTCATACTTATAAATGATTTCTGGGTTAATCACATTTATTTTCCATAAAATTGTTACCCCTTTTGTCTTATAAGTGGATTGTGCAATATTGTATATTCCTTAGCATTCCATTTGTAATTGTCATTTGTTTTGAAATGAGTTTCTTGAAGGAAGACAATTTGTGCTTTGTTCAGTTTTAAATATTTCAGTAGATTTGATCTCTTGCTAGGATTGTTTAAGCCATTGGTATTTAAAGATAATAAAGTTAAATCCATCTTAGGTCATTTAGACTATGCATTTTTTGTTTTATTGTGACTATTAAACATTTTCCTCTGATAACTATAAAGTATATGTTTGAGCTTTTAAAAGAAATTATCAGTTTTATACTTTGAGTGTTAACCATTAAAGTAATGTGTTGGTCAGGCATACTAAAAATGTTTTTGTGAAATAACAAATTTAAATTAATAAATGTTAACAAAACTAAGATCCGCACTAGACATGTAATGAAAATCATTCCTAATCTGATGGCTAAACCTAAGTCCATCAGATTATCACGCATACCTTGTCAATCCAGAACATCTGAGCTCCATAAATTGAATTATCATATGGAGTGTATTTGTAATAGGAATAAGCAATATTTATGTTATTTTGAACAGATATAGTACTATTGTAGATTTGACAGAATTCTAATACACTATAAATGTCTACTTATTATATAAGCAATTAATATTTACATGAAAGACAGATGACAAGCAATTCAAGCATAGTAAAGTAGGATGTTTCATACATAAAACCTCAGTAAAAGATTATAGCACACAGTTATTTAACACAGTCACCCTTAGTGATGAATTCTTTCAAAACTTATTACTAAATTTAAATAGATGGTAATAATATTTATACCTAATGTTTATAATACAATGTATTTTACTGGATATATCAGACATTATATTTCAATGTTTGCCAGCATTTAAGTAACCACTTTGTTTGTTAACTTACTTAAAGCATCAAGTTTGTTTTATGTGAACATTGATGAAAGTTAGTGCATTTTAATTATCAGTGCATCCCTCTTTCCCCCATTTCCTACACATAAGGATATTCATATCTGTCATTTCTTATTATAAAATGAGTGAAATTATAGGTTACAAACAACAAATTCACTTATTGTGATTAATGATTACAAGTTTCCTTTCCATATTCATAAATTGCCATTTTATGGTGCATACTGAAAGATTTTAAATTTAAATGGCAACATTCTAGTTTATTTAATCAGCAAAGGTTAAACTGAGTGATTATTGTTAATTTAATACTATTTGTTCAGAATATGATTGTTACATTCTGTGACATTTTCAAGTTCAGGCTTCTAATGTTTCTCTTGAACAACTTTGTCAGTTTGATGTCATGTATAAAAAAATACCTTGGTAACCACTTAAGTATTATATATGATTAATATGGGTTACAAAAACTAGAATTCAAGTTAAAACAATCACATGACTTGTTATGCATATTTACTTATATAAGAAAATCATCATGCTTCCCCTTGCTGTTCAATGTAGTATATATCATGTATGACAGTTAAGACAGCAGTGTTATAATACACAAGCCCATGTTATTAAAACCTGTCTTTAAAATTGAAATTCAGCAGACAGTTTCATGTTATATAACGATTGTATATTGTATGTCTAGATTTTCATTAAATCATACATTACATAACTACTGTATTTTTTTTTTTTTGGCTGTTGCTTAGTTATTTGAAAGACCACAAGCTGTAATGCTTATTCTTATTATTAGCTCCTTCCAAGCATGTTTATACAGTCCATAGACTTTAAATTATGAGACCCTTCTAGTTTCTTATTCGTTATAAGTATATTTCTGTCCTTACATAAACAAATTTCAGTATTTCAAGCACAGTCAACAATGCCCATCCAGTTTTGCCAGAATACCATTCAGTAGTTAATGTGGTGCATTTGCAGGCTGTTTATAAAATATCAAGGTCAATATTCATCCTGTTCCATTTTACCAGCCTGTTCCATGCAGTGGCAACTCTGCCAGTGAACCACTCAACACGCCTTCCATTCCCACAGATATTTCCACAAAGGAAATCTGATAACTCTCTAGCACTTTCCAGCAACCCCAAATACCCCTAGAATCAGCTATCCTCATATGCCCAACATGTCTGAGCAAGCTCATCTCCCAGATCACTGCAAAAGGTACTACACAAGACCAAGTGCTCTTAGTCTTTCACAATAAGTCAGACTTTCATTCTTATGTAAGTCATTAATGTGTTTGCATCAAAATAAATTTTAAATATAATATTGCACTTATTATTATTTTTTTTAATCAAGAATCAACGTAATGAGCTAAACAAAGTATTGGGAGGCCATCAATATGTGTACATATGGTTTAAAACAGCCCTTCTATTATATATATATATTTTAAACCAAATCCTTCATTGCTGAGAGCCTTTAAGCATTATTGTCACTCTTTCGCCATTACCATAGGAACCTGAGAGCATCTGTTTCTATTATAGTGTCTGTGCACTGCATACCAGAGGCTTGCGATACACCTGAAGCAAAGCTTCACTTCACTGCAAATTCAAGCCTAAATTCCCACACTTTCAGCTAGGCAGCTGCCAGGAAAAGAACGGAGAGCAAACAGATAAAAAAAAAAAAAAAAAAAAAAAAAAAAACAAAACCTCCCAACAAGCCGGCACAACAAGAGATAGCACATTCTTCCAGCCTTCCCAACTCTCACTCAGCAGATGTAAAAACAAACTATTCTCTTCCAACATATCCCAAATCACAGTTTTATCCATGCTGTTCCCCTGGATCCAGTCTAAAACACCAAATGCCTCTTCCTAATACACAAGCATCAGTAAACCTCGATCAAAATATGCAATCCACAGCTTCCCAGATATGAAAATGGTAACATACAACAGCAGCCAGACACAGATCCATCCACACAGACTATGTCAGCCTTAATCAAGCAGCACTCAAAGCTATGATACCTGCCATAATTTATATTAACTATGTTGAGACAAAATAATAATGACATTTGTACTAGCTGCCAGACATGGCTGCACCATGCACACCATATCAGGATTGATCAAACAGCACTCAAGGCTATGATACCTGCCATAATTGATATTAACTATATTTAGACAGAATAATGATGACATTTGTATTAAGAGCTTGCTACTATTATTTAACCAGGATATACATGACATTTCTAAATCATACTTTAACTGAAGAAGGCATTAATCTCCATAACAGCATTTTTTTTCAAAACACTCTGCTGTTACTGCTATTATATATGATGTTAATTTGTTACATTTGAGTCAGAACTCTGCTGAATGGTACCTTGTTGAGTTAGTTAATTACTTGAATTGTTTAAAGTAAAATCAATGAAAAATAGACATGATAAGTATTCATTGAGTTCAAGTAGGGGAATAGAAACTTCTATGTTTGTGTCATATGTTGCTTTGTTTGGCTTATATATAATGTAAATAGTAACCCATCTTGACCTAGCTTTGTGAAGAATTATTGGACTCTTTGAACATTCTGAATAAATCATTACTGTTTCTCAGTTGTTTAAGAAACCCTCCTTTAAAGCAGATGACAAGTGATGCACCATATCAGTTGATACTTTGAAAGATGCAGTGGCGGCTGGTGACTTCAAATCAAAGGGGGGGATGCAGGAGACAGCTGAATGGGTGGGGGCCAATAAGGGTCAGATCTATGCTCAAAACCACAACAACTGGAACTTTAACTAAATATGCTGCCCTGGGTGCCAAGCCATCATTAAGAGAGTCCAATCAAGACAAAATATTTCAATGCATTGGCTACATAACAGCTTACTTAATACCTAGATGGAAACAAAAAAGTTGTGAGGCATGAAAAAATAAATTACTTTTTAAATACATTACTGGAATGCCAGTCAAAAATCAAGTATAAAAAAAAAACAAGCAGCACTTAACTGAAACCACTTCTCCTTGCACTACAGTTCTAATTATAATTTATATTCAGCTTTATAAAAGTAGCAAGTAACATGCTGAAAGTAGCAATCTCTGTGATACCCCCACTTGTAAAAATGTTTCTTATCCAAAAAAGACCTGCTGCCTGACAACCACTATCTACTTGTTTCATGAGGAAAACATGACCAAAGTAAAAAAATGGACAGCAAACAAGAAACAAGCTCAAGATAAATTGCTTAAAGGATTATTGCACAGGTTATGGACCACACGCGGTAGATTTGCATTCTGTTTAGTTAACGGGTAAAGCCTGCAAAGATGACTGCAAGTCTCCAACAAATGTAATGAGATTTTGAAAATACTGTAATCATGTCCTTTATTACAAATATTGTCATAATAAATTCAATACCTAAGGCTTATACGTTATCTAGTCATGCAAATATTCTCTGCATGGCAACAACAAAAAGGCTTTTTCAATGTTGGTAATTCTTTAACAGTATGCTTATTAAAGCTTACTTGCATCTTACAAACTCAGACATGCTTACCTGATGGTCATTAAAGTATTGCTACTTAAACACAGAGCAACAGAGTACTGCGACAGCCTGCATTTTCTGAATAATAATAAGCATAAAGCAACAATATAAAAATATGACAAAAAAACAGAACCTTTTTGAAAAATCAAGGACAGATGAAAAGCCACCATTGTACTTGTGTCTAACTTGGATGGGGGAATACTCTACACACTTATACTGCATAACTGCTCCTTGCCTTGCTTGGACACATCCAGAGTCACTACATGGGGGAGTGGGGTGCAACAAGTATGTCACAATTTGAAATGTCTCTGGCTGACAGTGATGGCTCTGGCATATTTGTCATAACTCTTAACCTCAGAGCAAGAAATCTAGACAAAGCCATACATAGAAGTGGGACAAAGGCCCAAAAATAAGGACAAGTTTTAAATATTGCTCTTATAAACTTAGAAAGATAACAGAATAGTAGTAGGTCTTGCATTAGTATGAATTTTCTGAAGGATATGAAATCTGAAACTCAGATATCTGTCATTATTTTCTAAATTCAGTTTTTAATTATTTGCCACTAAATTGCCAAAACAAATAAAATTTTATGAAAAATGGACCAAAAATGTGATGTAAAAATATAAAATTGCCACACAATACAGCTGGGAACCTGTCAAAGGGATATTTTTTTTAATATTAGTACTTTTAACTTGAACAGCTGACAAAATAAGAGAATCTACATGTATTTCTGAAATAAAAGTAATCTATAACTCTGATCACTACAGTTATTTATAATTGTAAACCCTCCACGTTTTCTTCCAAAATTGCTATTTTGCAGAGGGATTATCAGTGGCAGTGCAACATTTTGAGCCAAAATCGTGGATAGTTGAGAGGACTGGATATTCCTAATTCTATAAAGAAATTTATTTCTACGTACCTCTCAACCTCTTAATGCAGAAAATCTGGACAAGGCCAAATATATTGGGGGAACATACAAATAGTACTAAAAGTTTCTCTTGTATAAACTTAGTTGAAAGAATAACAGGTCATGCTTTAGCATGCATTTTTCTGAAGGTTATGAAGTCTGAAACTCAATGTCTGTCATTATTTAGTGACTTCATTCCTAAATAATTTGCCAGAAAACCACAAATTTTATGAGGAACAAACCAAAAATAAGAAGCAAAAATCTATTAATTCTGCAACAAATCTGGACAGTTTAGAGGTAATAGTTCAGCCGGGTCTGTCTTTGAGTTTGCCTCCCCCCCCCTCACAAAATCATGGTTGAATGGAGCCCCCCCCTGCAGCCATTCCAATGTCCCATTACTTGGCTATTACACCCCTTTTACCATAAACACTGTAATGTGCATGCTGCTTTACTTCTGCGATGATTTGGATTTAATTTGAAAGTTTTATTTTGCATTTTACAGCACACACACTAACAAACCTGCTAAACAAACAATGCAGTTTTATAATGAAAATAGACAGCATTAAAACTTTTCTGCCCTTGAAACTCATATTCATTGAAACAGCATCGAAACCCACATTCAAAGAAAATACATTTTGCCAGTGTCAGATAAAGGTTAACTTTGGGCTGTTTTCAAATCATAGGCCCCTTGCACACGAAACTTACTTGTGTTCTTTGATACATCTTCCTGATTGTATTAAATAATATTCCTTGTATAATACAGTACAATTGTTAGAGGGCATTTTCCAGTAAACAATGAAACAAAATGCATGCACCAATAATGACAAAACTGCCCAATTTAGAACATTTCCATCATAAAATTCTACTCAAATGTCAACAATCCACCAGTATCAGTAAATATGCACAATCACTGAAGAAGTAAATGTCATCTAAATAATGCCATATTAAAGAGATCTGAAACTAATGAAGAGCCTGCTGCTAGCAAACAACTTTATATTTCATTGTTTCATCTATGAATAAAGGGCCTGTTGCCCTTGAGGAATAGATTGCCTATGTTACATTAAAAAATGATAAGCTAGTAACATTGCAATAGGGAATGGATGGTAAACTGATAACAGCTTCATAGTTGCTAGGTGTCTTCACCAAAAAAGACTGCAGCATCCACCTCCTTTACAACACAGTATCAGCAATGAATCTATATATTGTGGGAGTAGAACCCACAGCCTTCTGCATCAAAATCAAGTGCATTACCTGTTGCAGTATTAACATCGCAAGACTCAGCATAAGCAGCACTAAACTTCTCTTCCCCTGCAGCTCTAAGCTCCTTGTAGAATCTTCTAGACACTCAGCCGTATCTCTCAACTTTGCAGCGCAAGAAAATTTGAAAAAGCCAAAAATTTATTGGGGGGGACAAAAGCCCAAAAAAACAGGGACATATTTTAAACATTGCTTGTATAATCTTGGAAAGTTGCTAGAATAAAATGCTGTGATACTACCATACATTTCACTGCCAAGTCTTGAACCCAGGACCCTTTGCAAAACAGTCAGAACAACATACCACTATGCCAACTCAGCTGTTTTGTGAAAGAGAGGAAGACTGAAACTTAAATGGCTACCATTTAGTCAATTCAGTTCTCACCATAGCTGTCAACCTCTTATCTCAAAACACCTGGACAAAGCCAGTAATGGGGGAATACAGCCACCAAACATATTCAGTGAATTCAGTTCTCACCATAGCTCTCAACCTTAGCACAAAAAACCTGGATGAAGCCAATAATGGGGGAATACGGTCCCAAAAAAAGAGACAAATTTCAAATAGTCATCTTATAAGCTTAGACAATTGCTAGAATAAAGGTTTTGTGTTACCATGTACATTCTGAAGAATATGAAGTCTGAAATTCAAATGCCTGTCATTTTTATTTATTTAACATTTGTTAACCAGAAAAGTCTGACTTGGAACAAAAGCCAATTTTCAGCAGAGGCCCAGGGAGAAACACTCCAGACACATGCCTTTGTAACATGGGAGGACACCAGAGCAAACCCACACAAATGCAGGGAGGACATGCAGACTCCACACAGAAAACACCCCAGCCCAGCCAAGAATCAAACCAGAGAGCCTCTAGCTGTGAGGCAACAATGCTACCACTGCACCATCAGCTATGCACTGAATTAAAAATCCACAGATTTTATGAGGAACAGAACAGAACAGAATAAAAATATGAGGCAAAAATCTGCAAAGTTTTCACAGATGGCAGTGGGTAGGGAATTCAGGCTCTTGCTACCTGCACCCAAGGTATATGGTTCAACTGCGAGGTATTCCCTACCCACCACCAGTATATATCAACTAGGGCATTACACACACACATACCAGTACGTGTCTTCAATCCAAACTCTGTCTCGCATAAGCAACATCTTTCCCCACAAGAGAGCAGGCTCCAGCCTGCAGATGTTGCAGTCCAGATCTCTTCCAGGATTGACAAGTGCGCATGTGTGACCTAGTTTGTTTTTTTCCTTTTCAACAGCTAGGGGGCTACAGTCCTACAGTCCTATAGCACGAGCCGCCCCTGTAGAGATTGGGACAGCTATCTTGGAATCAGTTTTTTGTTTCTTCTTTCTAGCATTAGTCAAAGGATTTGTTTCTTTTATTCTTTTAAGAGTAGGGGCCATCCATTCCATTTCTTCTGGGATAGATACTATAATGTTGTTTTTGATGAATATAGTAGCTTCTTCTAAGTCATTAAAGGTTTTCATCTCATTGTCAAAACGTATTTTTATCTTGGCTGGAAAGGCCAGCTGTGCTTTAATATTGTTTTGTTTCAACAGTTTTATTATTGGGCAGACTTTTTTCCTTTGTTCTAGTATTCTGAAAGAATAATCATTCTCAAACCTTATCAGGCTTTGATTGTATTTTAAGAGGGATTTTCTCCAAGCAAATTTTAATATTAGTTCCTTGTCCAGAAATGATATACATTTTATAACTATGGATCTAGGTGGAGTATTTGTTAAGTTAGAAGTAGGTTTTCTCAGTGCTCTATGCACCCTTTCAATTCCAAATGAAAGTCCCTCCTTCAAGTCTAAAAATTCAGGAATCCAGGTTGTTAAGAATGAAATAATATCTTCACCATCAGTGTTTACAGGCAGACCAAAGATCCTTATGTTTCTCCTTTCTCTGTTTTCTAAGTCATCTACTTTGTTAAGCAGCCATGTATTCTGCTTAAGCAGAAATTCTTTTTGGAATTTTTCCTCTTTGAGTCTCCCTTCAATGTCATTTAGAGAGGTCTCTATATTTGTTATTTTTGTATGGTGTTGCTGTAATAGTTCCTTAAGAGTATCAGTCTGTTTTTTGCGAATTTAGTTTGAGGTTTTCTAAGTCATTTTTAAAGCCATTCATCTTCAAAGATAGTTCCTGTAAGGTAGATGTCATTAGTTGCAGTTCTTTTTTCAAAGCAGCATCTGGATGAGAATTCCTTTAGTTGTTCATATTCATTGACTCACTATATCTCCAAGTTACTTGACAGGAAAATTTTTGTATATCTCCACCAAAATTGATATCTATGTAGTTAGTAGTTTATCTATAGATTTCTGATGTTTTAAACTTGAAAATAATAAAATGTTCCTATATTGTTATACTAGTTTATGGAGCTCTCAATATTCACTGCTCTCAGTTGGCCATCTAGGCTCTGCCCCATGCGTACATCTTTGTGCTGATAGAATAAAACACAACTCTCATGCCTACTACAGTCACATATAAAAAAAATTTTCTGGGAAACTATGTAAAAAACAGCAACAGCCACAATCCTTATCCAGATATCAGGTCCACCAGAAGATAAAAACATGTAAAACTCCAAACAAACCAGTGGACCCAATAAAGGCAGAATATTCCAGTGCTCAAAAAGTAAATTTATTGTAGACACAGATACATAAGCAGTTTCATAGATTCTACTGCTTCATCAGATGTACTTAAACCAACTCATGGATTAATTTTATACTATTAACCTAATCAGATAATGCATCACATGACTAGACTCAATTTATTCTTAAAAGAGCAAATACTAAAATTCAGACTAAGCTATAGAAAAATTCAACATCTAACTTATTTATTTAAAACTGTATTAATATAACTTAATCATAGCAACATACAATTGTTATTAATTTTTAAAAACATTTTCAAAAAAATGCATACATTTAATCAATTAGCTACATAGTGGTCTGCTCTTTAATTTAGGTCTATACTACCCTAAGTGCAGTAATGTCAGTAGTGGTGCTAGAGGTACTGTTCCCCATGGCCGATGCATGGCCTGTACATATATAGATATGAACAATACTTCTGTACATTCAGACCAAGGCGAGACTTGCAACTTTAATATTTATGCTACATGAAACTCTGCCTATATAGTATATTTGGCATGCTGTACAGTATGTGCAAAATTCTATATAGGAAAAACTGACAGACCATTTAAGGACCATATAAAGGAGCACTTACATCATATTAGTAAAAGGAGTGATGCTAGTGCCCTTTCTAAACAAGTTATAACCACTGACCGTGAACACACATTTTTATTTATGGCAATAGGCAGGATTTTTTAAAGTAACAGAGGGGGAGATGTTAAGAACATCACAGAGCAACTAAAAGCCAAATTGATTGTTAGACTAAGAAGTGATTATGGTCATGGATTGAATGAGAGTCCCTATTAGAACTAAATTAAAGAGCAGACCACTATGAAGGTGATTGATTAAATGCTGTATCCATTTTTTGAAAATGTTTTTAAAAATTAATAACAATTATATGTTGATATGTTTTTAGTTATATTCATAGGTGCCGGAACCATAGGGCGACGGGGAGGGAATGCCCCCCACACACTTTTACAGCTGCAAGACCTGACACAAAGGACACACACATGCTTTGAATTTAAACACAAAAGTGCACCTGATCACATAATTTGCTCCATTTAGATCACTGCTGACAGACTCAACACTAAGGCTCCATTTACTTAAGGCAACACCCATGGGTAAGGCTCCATTTTACTTTTACTTTATAGTGTATGTGTCTGTGTGTACTTTATAGTAGCTGGTGCTCCGTTTTACTTTATAGTGTGTGTGACTCAATACTAAGGCTCCATTTACTGCTCTGTTTACTTAAGGCAACACCCACAGGTAAGGCTCCATTTAACTATATAGTAGCTGGTGCTCTGTTTTACTTTATAGTGCGCGTGTGTGTGTGTGTGTGTGTGTGTGTGTGTGTGTGTGTGTGTGTGTGTGTGTGTGTGTGTGTGTGTGTGTGTAGTTTATAGTAGCTAGTGCTTCGTTTTACTTTATAATGTGTGTGTTCTTTATAGTAGCTGGTGCTTTTACTTTATAGTAGCTGGTGCTCCATTTAAGTGAGTGCTGTTTAACTTCCATTGAAGTGTGTGACATTTAAATTTATAGTAGCTGGTGCTCCTCCACCTTTAACTTTATAGTTTTGTGTGTGTTGTGTGTGTGTGTGTGTGTGTGTGTGTGTGTGTGTGTGTGTGTGTGTGTGTGTATGAGTGTGTGCATGTGTGCATGTGTGTGTATGTGTGTGCGTGTGTGTATGTGTAAAATGCCCAGGTAGTACAGTAAAGACAATGAGAACAGAAGACCAGCTCTACAAGCAAACAACAAAAGATTATTGAGAAGTGAGCCAATAAAACATTTAATTACTGAGTAGCTGCTCAGGATTATAAGATCCTACCAAGTTAGTTATTTTTAACAAAGCAAGAAAGAGAGCATTGTAATAATTAAGCCATATTGATAAATTAGTAATGATGAATTGATAGCTATCTTACTCTGTAAAAGGTTACAAGAACACAGGTATTAATCAAAAAAGTGGGTACAACAAAGCACATGCAATTTAAAGAAGCCAGTTCATATTTATGCATAACTCTGCTGACATTCATAAATCCTAAACAGAGCATGCTATTACATAAGGGACTAGTAGATAGACACTTCTATACCTATCATGCACTGTTAGAGTGTCATTTACTATTGGAAGTTCATGTTGGTGAATTAGAATGTGAAATGTCCCTCTTTCATTTTATTTCTAATTCTTATTAAACACTGATGCAGACATAACATGGCTGTACTAGGTGTACATTGAAATCTTATTGTCAGTTGTTATGAACAGAGACACATATTTGCTTTAATACGTCTTGGTGCCCATTGAGGTTAGGGTACCCTGGCCAGTTGTGTTTGTATGTGTAAAATGCCCCAGTTACTTATAACTGGTGGTTAAGATTTCCTAGGCTCAAACCGTGAGGTAGAAGGACCTGCATTCCCTGCCCACACCACCACAGAGTCCATCGCATTCAACTGTCTAGATTTTCACATACATTGGTCTGTTCCTCTTATAATTTGTGGTTTTGTGGCAATTCAGTGATAATGGAATTTACTAAATAATGATAGCCCTTTAAGTTTCACTATTTCAGCAATTATCTAGGATTATACAAGCAATATTTAAAATGTGTCACTGGTTTTGGGCCTTTGCCCCCCCCCCCCAAATGATTTTTGGCTTTTTCCAGATTTCTTCTGCTGTGAAATTTCAGGATTTAGTTGTGTCAAGTGGATGGTGCAGTGGCAGTGTTTTTGCCTCACAGCATGAGGTTTTCTGGTTTGATTATTGGCTGGGATGCCTTCTATTCTGAGTCTGTATGTCCTCTGTGGGTGCAGTGATTTTATCCCATGTTACAGAGACATGCATCTGGAGCATTTCTACCTGTGCCTCTGCTGAAAATTGGATTTGTTCCACATCAGACTTTCCCACTAAACAAATGTTAAATAATGTTTTTTTCAAGGAGCTGAGAGCTTCAGGGAAAGAGGAGGTAAGTGCTGCTTATTCCAAGTATCTTTGCATTGTTAGTAGCACAACAGGTAGTAGCCTTCCTTTGATGCAGAAGGCTATGTGTTCTACTCCCAGAGAATGTAGATGGATTGCTGATACTGTACTGTGTTGTACTTTAAAGAGAGTGGATGCTACAGTCCTGTGAATGCCCTCCTTTGGATTAGTTACCTAGTAACTATGAACATGTCAGTTTGCCATCCATTCCCTATTGCAGTATTACTAGCTTATCATTTTTAATGTAACCTAGGCAATTTATTCTTCAAGGGCAACAGCCACTTTATTTGTAGATGAAGCAATGAAATATAAAGTTGTTTCCTAGCAGCAACCTGTTCATTCATTAGAAATACCTTTAATGTGGAATTATTTAGATTACTTAATTCTGCAGAGATTTTGTATAATTACTGATATTGGTGGATTGCAATGACAGACGTTTGAGTGGCCTTTTGTGGTTGAAATTTTCTGAAATGGGTAGTTTTATCATTATTGGTTCATACATTTTGTTTCATTGCTTACTAGAAGACTGTTCAAAACTGCAAATTTAAAACACATTCTAACAACTGGTGCTGTATTATACAAGGAATATAATTTAATACAATCAGGAAGGTGAATCAAAGAATGCATACATGTATGCATGGTCCTAAAAATGTGTTTGAAAACAGCCCAGAGGAAAGTGTGAAAAGCTCACAATTATGGGCAAATTTTAAGCTTTACTCTTGTTACCAAAGCAATGGATGAAGGTAAAACAGTTCACACCACATTACCTTGACTTGGCCAAGCCTTTTGACACAATCCTCTACTCAGGTGTAGTACAAAAGATAAATCATGTAGGAGCAAACATTTGCATCACTAGCTGGATTGCCAACTTGCTCACAGGATGCAGGAGATCAAAATAGGGGAAGTGACCAGTCACCAATGGAGTCCCCCAGGGTTCAGTGCTGAGACTTTTTCTGTTTGGCATATATATCTCAAAAGTAAAAGGAAATATCAAAGGGCTTTGGCCTGCTAAGTTTGAGATGACTACAACCTAGGAGCAGTTATTGAATCCCCAAATGACTTAACCATCATACAGGAAGGTTTGTCCCAAATAATAACTGGTCTCCAAATCATGACAATGCCCTCTGAGAATGGACCCAATTGCTTGGCATTTGGGAACTTGTCTGTACAGTGGCCTAACTTTTGGCCAACTTGTACCCAGAGTTATAAGAAACCCTTTCTATACTGCATATCTTATAAACAAATTGTGACTAGATCTAGAGATGTTGTCCCTCTTTACAAAGCTCTCATTAGGTCAATCATTTTGTATAATGCCCACTTTGGCATGTATCTGTCCAGCCCCATGAAACAATTGGAATACCTTCAGAGATACCTTAATAAAAGGATACAAGTTCTAAACAATAGGTCTTGCATGGACCACTTCAAAGATTTATCACTATACTCAGTATCCTACAAAGTGCTTAGAGGTGACATGTCTTGCATACAAGACATCCTCCAACCTAATACAGATGGACCTACTGAACATCAGCAAGTCAAATGGCATCAGAAATACTCAGTTCAGTTATCGAAACTGAATGTTGCGGAGAGATGGCTATATATCACAGAGACTATCACTGTTCCAGAACAGACTACCCATAAAAAATAAAACAAAGCTCATCTGTCCATATTCAAATGCAACTTGGATCTAAGTATGGCTAATAGAAAATGTAGTCCAGGATTGCCCTTCATGACACTAATCGATAGAGGCGGTTCCTAGATGCTGCATCCCTTACATGGGTCCCCTCAAATTATCTATGGTATGATCACAGTTATTCTCACTAGGGCTAATATACAATTATCAGCCATGGGATAGGTAAGACCAAATCAGAAAATGTTAATTCAAGCACCAAAAGGTAATTGGCTAAGCTTAAAATATCCTTCTAGTGAGCATATGTTGTGGTAGTAAATAGATATAAAAAATTGCCTTTTTTAGATCACTAAGCGCCCCTCTCACCCTCCACCCCCCCCCCCCCAGTCTTCAACAGCTTCTGGCACCTATGGTTATATTAATACAGTTTTAAATAAAATTGTTAGATATTGAATTTTCTTGTAGTTTAGTCTAAAATTTAGTATTTCCTCTTTTAAAAATAAATTGAGTCTAGTCATGTGATGCATTATCTGATTAGGTTAATAGTATAAAATGAATGCATGAGTTGGTTTAAGTACATCTGAAGAAGTAGTAGAATCTGTGAAATCGCTTATATATCTGTGTCTACAATAAACTTACTTTTTTAGCACTGGAGTATTCTGCCTTTATTGGGTCCACTGGTTTGTTTGGAGTTTTACATATTCTCTGGGAAACTATTACCTGTGAATTGATGTATATAATCAAGTAAAAAGGGAGTCTCTGAATCTCAATAGAATTTTGATTCCATCATTCAGAAATTTTCAGATTGGATTTCCAACACCTCATATTTAGTCAAAGCCCAGACAGCTAGTGACTATTACTTTTGTTCCTGACTCAGTCCCGATTTTTTTTTTATTCCAATGCAGTATGGGCCACCAACAATATATCAGCATGCATAAAATGGCATCTCCTTCCCCTGTATTCTGTGCACTTTCCTAATAATTGCATAATATTACAGCAGTGAAATGCACAAATATGGATGTTTCTACAATGTCATTACCTCAACATACACATAGACAGACACCACTCTTTAAACTTCCTGTACTTTGCCACCTCTACTCTACTTTCTCCAGCTGTTTCAAAAATACTGCTACATCTCTTTGCCCTATTTCTCTGTCTTTGAGCTCTTTATCCCATGCAAATATATCTTTTGGGCCACCCAAGTACTTTCTTTGTGCTGCATATCCTACCATTGATGTATTTGTGGCTCATTGTCTAATTATTCTGCATCCTTCAGACATTCCTCCATGCTTTCCCTAAGGACTACCTGCATCTATAAGGGAAAGAGTCAGACAAGACTGTAGGATCAATAGCTAATGTATTACAACTTCACTCCAGTATTATCCAAATATACTGTGCAACAGCATCAACTTCTTATTTGAGTTTTCTACAATTCCATTAAATAATTCACTAAAAGCTCCTACATATAAACAAAAGGGAAAACAACTCCTACTATTTTACTTGTTCTCTTTTATTTTCCTCTCTTCATGGGGATTGTTATTGTTTCGTATTCCTGCCCTTTGTCATCATGGCTTGTTCAGCACAGACTAACCTCAACTACCTCCTCACAATTTAATACTTTCAAACTAGAACAGCCAACCAAAGCAGCTGCTGTATACAAAACGCTCTTATTCCTTAGAGCTTTAGCTTAGAAGCTTCCCAGTGGAATGAAAAACTCACGCAGTATCCCTCTTATATAAAGAAATTAATTAAAAAGCACAAATGTTATCTAAACATTTAAAGAGACAGACTTCCTATATATTATGTACTTCCAGTGCATTTAAACCTTTAGTAACAAATTACGTGATAAATTCAGAAGAACATTTAGCAGCATATGTAATATCCTATGTTAAATACAACAATCGTTTACGTTTAATGTGTAATAGCAATAAAAATAAGTTAAAGAGATTTGACAGGTAAATCAACATGATGTTTTTAGAGCTGTATGCATATTTTTTGAATAAAATGAATGAATTTATGCTTCTTTTTTCATTAAAGTTAACAAGATATATAGCCATGTTTTAGATTTCTTTACATTTTCTGTTTTTCTTGCAGTACGCTTAGGGTAGTATGTATGCATCTATGTTTTGCTTATGTAGCTTGTGAGGATTTACTTTAGTTTTTAGCAAGTAAATTTAGGATAGGAGTTGTCAGTAGTACTAATAATGCATCAAGAATGTCAATAAATGTATGATAAATGTCTCTCATATTGCTAGGGCTGGTACTGAATATCTGATGTTAATGATATTTAAATTGTTTTCAACATAATGGAATTGATAAGTGTTTTTCCATCTTTATCACACCGTCTTTTATCTGGGCCATAGCTAGCTAGCTGGATATATAGATAGAGTTATACAGTTTGCTAACTGGGGTAGAGTACCAACTCACTGGAGCAATTTCAGTCTCAGCACAGCATGTGAGCTCACATCAAGTGGAAAAAAATAAACATAATTTATAAAATAAATGAGCACACTAAAAAGAAACATATTTAATATACAATAGAAAAATGATTTAAGGAGATTGTCAACAAAAACCACTATGTAATAAGCACACTAAAGAGGAAGGTATATTTAATATACAATAAAAGGAAATGATTTAAAAAAGTAGTCAACAGAAACCACTATGCACAATATTTACATCGCTTAGAGTAGTGACATGTAAGGAGACGTTATCATGAAATGAAGTGAAAATGATAGGCACTATTTTTCGGAGATTATGGGACTGGGTTATTTGGCCTGAAGCAGAGCATTTACAAGAAACTTGTTCTGTATTCTTTAAGTTGTACCTGACAGGATGAGTGTGATGCCCATGCACTGGCCCAGTAATCAAGGAGCCTTAATCCTCACCACTAACACCAGTGAGGGATGTGCACATTGGGAGGAAGGCAAGTACACACACACAGTAATGTACAATTTCCCTTAAGAGCACACAGATATCATGGTCAGTCTAAGGCTGTTCTCTCTCTCTCTCTCTCTCTCTCTCTCCAGATCCCAAGTAAGACTCTCCACTGGCACAACTATAGGGTTAAGATCTCAGCTGAGTTGTCAAGTCAAAACCTCCAGCACCCTCTCTGTCCAACCAGTGCTTTGTGTCCCAGTCCAAGTAGCTGGCACACACACACACACACACACACACACACACACACACACACACACACACACACACACACACACACACACACACACTTTGAGATTTTATTTATATACAAACACACAGACACTCCTGGGGAAGGCTGTCACAGGTTTACTAGCTATGCCCCCTTCTGCCCAGACTATAAGGTAGTTATCACTGCCACTAGCCACTACTTATCAGTTACTATAAAGGCCCTTACTAAAGGGTGCTCAATTCTACTGTGCAATGATACTATTATCCAAATGGTAAGTGTTTCCAAGACTTTAAGACTATTTAAGAGTGGACTGTGCAGTGTTACCAAATACACGGAAGTACTCTAAGCAGTGGCGGCTGGTGACTTCAAATCACAGGGGGGCTGCAGGAGACGCTGAATGGGCGGGGTCAAAGGGAAGGGGTGTGGTCAACCATAAAGGGGAGGAGCTATACACAAAACCACAAAAAAACTAACTTTAATTAAATACGCTACCCTGGGTGGCAAACCATCATTATGAAAGTCCAATCAAGACAAAAATAAGTGTAGAAGAATAAAAATATTTCAATGCATTGGCTGCATGACAGCTTACTTAATATCTAGATGGAAACAAAAGGTTGTGAGGCATGAAAAAATAAATTACTTTTTAAATACATTACTGGAACGCCAGTCAAAATCAAGTATAAGAAAAACCAGAAGCACTCAACTCAAACTACTTCTCCTTGCACTGCAGTTCTAATTATAATATATTCAGCTTTATTAAAGTACCAAGCAACATGCTGAAAGTAGAAATCTATGTGATGCCCCCACTTGTAAAAATGTTTCTTATCCAAAAAGACCTGCTGCCTGACAACGTTTCATGGGGAAAACATGATAAAAGTAAAAATGAAAAGCAAACAAGAAACAAGCTCAAGATACATTGCTTAAAGGATTACTGTACAGGTTATGGACCACACATGATTGGCATTCTGTTTAGTTTACGGGTAAAGCCTGTAGAGATGACTGGAAGTCTCCAACAAGTGTAATGAGCTTTTTAAAATAATGGAATCCTGTCCTTTAATACCCAAGGCTTATACATTATCTAGTCAAGTATTCTCTGCATGGCAACAACAGAAAGGCTTTCAATGTTGGCAATTCTTTAACAGTATGCTTATTAAAGCTTACTTGCATCTTACGATGTCAGACAAGCTTACCTTATGGTCATTAAAGCATTGCTACTTAAACACAGAGCAACAGGCACTTGAGTAATAAGCATAAATCAACAGTACAAAAATATGACAGAAACCAGACCATTCTGCAAAATCAAGGACAGATGAAAAGCCACTGTAGTACTTATGCAGTGTGTCCTCCCCATCCAAGGTAGATACAACTACTCCTTGCCTTGCTTGGACACATCCAGAGTCACTACATGGGGGAGTGGGGTGCAACAAGCATGTCACAATTTGAAATCTCTCTGGCTGACTGTGATGGCCCTGACACATTTGTCATACCTCTCAACTTCAAGAGCAAGAAATCTGGACAAAGCCATACACAGAAGTGGGACAAAGGCACAACAAGAAGGACAATTTTTAAATATTGCTCTAATAAACTTAGAAAGATAATAGAATAGGTCTTGCATTAGTATGAATTTTCTGAAGGGTATAAAATCTGAAACTCAAATGTCTGTCATTTTCTAACTTCAGTCTTTAGTGATTTGTCACTAATTTGCCAAAAACACAATTTTATGAAAAATGGACCAAAAATGTGATGCAAAAATATAAAATAGACACACAATACAGCTTCTACCTGTCAAAGAAGGGACACTTTAATATTAGTACTGCTACCTTGAGCAGCTGACAAAATAAAAGAATCTACATGCATTTCAAGTAATCTATAACTTTGATTATTACAGTTATTTCTTAATTGTAAACCCTCCATGTTTTCTTCCAAAATTGCTATTTTGCGGAGGGATTATTAGGGGGAAGAGCAACATTTTGAGCCAAAAATTGGGGACAGTTGAGAGGTTGGCTATGCCTAATTCTATAAAGCAATTTATTTGCATGTACCTCTCAACCTGTTAATGCAGTAAATCTGAACAAGGCCAAATATATTGGGGGCACATATAAACAGTACTAAAAATTGCTCTTGTATAAATTGAGACAGTTGATAGAACGGCTCTTACTTTAACATGCATTTTTATGAAGGTTATGAAGTCTGAAACTTATTATTTAGTGAACAACAAACCAAAAATAAGAAGCAAAAATCTATTCATTCTTTGAAAATCTGGACAGTTGGGAGGTATAGTTCAGCTGGGCCTGTCTGAGTTTGCTGCCCTTCCCCCCCCTGACAAAATAATGGTTGAACTGGAGCCTCTGCAGCCATTCCAATTAACCATTACTTGGCTATTTCACTCCATTTACCATAAACACTAATGTGCATACTGCTTTACTTCAATGATTGGACTTCATTTGAAAGTTTTATTTTGTATTTTACAGCACAAACATTAAGTAATCTGTTAAACAAAGCAATGCAGTCTCACAATGAAAACTTAGCATTAAAACTTCTCTGCCCTTGAAACTCACATTCATTGAAACAGCATTGAAACCCACATTCAAAGAAAATACATTTTGCCAGTGGCAGATAAAGATTAATTTTGGGCTGTTTTCGAATCATAGGCCCCTTGCATATGAAACATACATGTGCTCTTTGATACACCTTCCTCATTGTACTAAAAATTATATTCCTTGTACAATACAGTACACTTGTTAGAGGGTGTTTTAAATTTGTTTTGAACATTTTTCCAGTAAGCAATGAAACAAAACATATGCACCCATAATGGCAAAACTGCCCAGTTGAGAACATTTATCATAAAAAGTCTACTCAGACTTCCACAGTCCACCATTATTAGTAAATATACACAATTCTACAGTCCACCATTATTAGTAAATATGCACAATTCCACAGTCCACCATTATTAGTAAATATGCACAATTCTACAGTCCACCATTATCAGTAAATATGCACAATTCTACAGTGCACCTTTATCAGTAAATATGCACAATTCTACAGTCCATATTCAGTGAATTCAGTTCTTGCCATAGCTGTCAACCTTAGCACAAAAACCTGGACGAAGCCAATAATGGGGGAATACAGTCCCAAAAATAGGGACAAATTTAAAATATTCAGCTTATAAACTTAGAAAATTGCTAGAAAAAAAGGTTGTGCTATTATGTATTCTGAAGAACATGAAGTTTGAAATTCAAATGCCGGTCAATTCTACTGCGGACAGAACAAAAACAATTTTCAGCAGAGACGCAGGGATTAATACTGCAGACACGTCTTTGTAAAATGGCAGGGCATCAGAGCAAATCCACACAAACACAGGCAGGAGATGCAGACTCCAAACAGAAGCCACCCCAACCAAGAATCAAACCAGAAAACCTATAGCTGTGAGGCAACAATACTACCACCGCACCATCAATTATGCAAGGAATTAAACATTCAGAAACCTGAAGTCTGAAATTCAAATGCCTGTCAATTTTACTGCGGACAGAACAAAACCAATTTTCAGCAGGGATTAAAACTGCAGACACATCTTTGTAAAATGGCAGGGCACCAGAGCAAATCCACACAAACACATGGAGGAGATGCAGACTCCACACAGAAGCCACCCCAACCAAGAATCAAACCAGAAAACCTATAGTTGTGAGGTAACAATACTATCACTGCACCATCAATTATACAAGGAATTAAACATTCAGAAACCTGAAGTCTGAAATTCAAATGCCTGTCAATTTTACTGCGGACAGAACAAAAACAATTTTCAGCAGAGACGCAGGGATTAAAACTGCAGACACATCTTTGTAAAATGGCAGGGCACCAGAGCAAATCCACACAAACACAGGCAGGAGATGCAGACTCCAAACAGAAGCCACCCCAACCAAGAATCAAACCAGAAAACCTATAGCTGTGAGGCAACAATACTACCACCGCACCATCAATTATGCAAGGAATTAAACATTCAGAAACCTGAAGTCTGAAATTCAAATGCCTGTCAATTTTACTGCGGACAGAACAAAACCAATTTTCAGCAGGGATTAAAACTGCAGACACGTCTTTGTAAAATGGCAGGGCACCAGAGCAAATCCACACAAACACATGGAGGAGATGCAGACTCCACACAGAAGCCACCCCAACCAAGAATCAAACCAGAAAACCTATAGCTGTGAGGCAACAATACTACCACTGCACCATCAAATCTGCAAGGAATTAAACATTCAGAAACCTGAAGTCTGAAATTCAAATGCCTGTCAATTTTACTGCGGACAGAACAAAAACAATTTTCAGCAGAGATGCAGGGATTAATACTGCAGACACGTCTTTGCAAAATGGCAGGGCACCAGAGCAAATCCACACAAATACAGGGAGGAGATGCAGACAGAAGCCACCCCAACCAAGAATCAAACCAGAAAACCTGTAGTTGTGAGGTAACAATACTATCACTGCACCATCAATTATACAAGGAATTAAACATTCAGAAACCTGAAGTCTGAAATTCAAATGCCTGTCAATTTTACTGCGGACAGAACAAAAACAATTTTCAGCAGAGGCGGGGATTAAAACTGCAGACACATCTTTGTAAAATGGCAGGGCACCAGAGCAAATCCACACAAACACAGGCAGGAGATGCAGACTCCAAACAGAAGCCACCCCAACCAAGAATCAAACCAGAAAACCTATAGCTGTGAGGCAACAATACTACCACCGCACCATCAATTATGCAAGGAATTAAACATTCAGAAACCTGAAGTCTGAAATTCAAATGCCTGTCAATTTTACTGCGGACAGAACAAAACCAATTTTCAGCAGGGATTAAAACTGCAGACACGTCTTTGTAAAATGGCAGGGCACCAGAGCAAATCCACACAAACACATGGAGGAGATGCAGACTCCACACAGAAGCCACCCCAACCAAGAATCAAACCAGAAAACCTATAGCTGTGAGGCAACAATACTACCACTGCACCATCAAATCTGCAAGGAATTAAACATTCAGAAACCTGAAGTCTGAAATTCAAATGCCTGTCAATTTTACTGCGGACAGAACAAAACAATTTTCAGCAGAGATGCAGGGATTAATACTGCAGACACGTCTTTGCAAAATGGCAGGGCACCAGAGCAAATCCACACAAATACAGGGAGGAGATGCAGACAGAAGCCACCCCAACCAAGAATCAAACCAGAAAACCTGCAGTTGTGAGGTAACAATACTATCACTGCACCATCAATTATACAAGGAATTAAACATTCAGAAACCTGAAGTCTGAAATTCAAATGCCTGTCAATTTTACTGCGGACAGAACAAAACAATTTTCAGCAGAGACGCAGGGATTAAAACTGCAGACACATCTTTGTAAAATGGCAGGGCACCAGAGCAAATCCACACAAACACAGGCAGGAGATGCAGACTCCAAACAGAAGCCACCCCAACCAAGAATCAAACCAGAAAACCTATAGCTGTGAGGCAACAATACTACCACCGCACCATCAATTATGCAAGGAATTAAACATTCAGAAACCTGAAGTCTGAAATTCAAATGCCTGTCAATTTTACTGCGGACAGAACAAAACCAATTTTCAGCAGGGATTAAAACTGCAGACACGTCTTTGTAAAATGGCAGGGCACCAGAGCAAATCCACACAAACACATGGAGGAGATGCAGACTCCACACAGAAGCCACCCCAACCAAGAATCAAACCAGAAAACCTATAGCTGTGAGGCAACAATACTACCACTGCACCATCAAATCTGCAAGGAATTAAACATTCAGAAACCTGAAGTCTGAAATTCAAATGCCTGTCAATTTTACTGCGGACAGAACAAAACAATTTTCAGCAGAGATGCAGGGATTAATACTGCAGACACGTCTTTGCAAAATGGCAGGGCACCAGAGCAAATCCACACAAATACAGGGAGGAGATGCAGACAGAAGCCACCCCAACCAAGAATCAAACCAGAAAACCTGTAGTTGTGAGGTAACAATACTATCACTGCACCATCAATTATACAAGGAATTAAACATTCAGAAACCTGAAGTCTGAAATTCAAATGCCTGTCAATTTTACTGCGGACAGAACAAAAACAATTTTCAGCAGAGACGCAGGGATTAAAACTGCAGACACATCTTTGTAAAATGGCAGGGCACCAGAGCAAATCCACACAAACACAGGCAGGAGATGCAGACTCCAAACAGAAGCCACCCCAACCAAGAATCAAACCAGAAAACCTATAGCTGTGAGGCAACAATACTACCACCGCACCATCAATTATGCAAGGAATTAAACATTCAGAAACCTGAAGTCTGAAATTCAAATGCCTGTCAATTTTACTGCGGACAGAACAAAACCAATTTTCAGCAGGGATTAAAACTGCAGACACGTCTTTGTAAAATGGCAGGGCACCAGAGCAAATCCACACAAACACATGGAGGAGATGCAGACTCCACACAGAAGCCACCCCAACCAAGAATCAAACCAGAAAACCTATAGCTGTGAGGCAACAATACTACCACTGCACCATCAAATACGCAAGGAATTAAACATTCAGAAACCCTTAAGTCTGAAATTCAAATGCCTATCAATTTTATTTAACATTTTTAATCAGGACAGTCTGACTTGGAACAAATAAACAAATTTTCAGCAGAGGCCCAGGAAGAAATAATGCAGACATGTCTTTGTAACATGGGAGGGCACAAAAGCAAACCCACACAAACACAGGGAGAAGATACAGACCCCACAAAGAAGGAACCCCAGCCAAGAATCAAACCCAAGAACCTGCAGCTGTGAGGCAACAATGCTACTACTACACCATCAAATATCAAGCATTGCAACATTTACAAACCACAGATATTATGAGGAACAGATCAGATCGAATATGAGGTAAAAATCTGAAATTTTTTTACAAATGGTGGTGGGTAGGGAACTCAAGTCTTTAACACCTGCATACAGGGTACAGGGTTCAAGCCTGAGGCATTCCCTACCACACCACCATAAGCACCTGGGGCATTTTCACACACACACACACACACACTACTCTCCAGTAAAGCACAAGCACCATACACAAAGAAAAAGCACAAACTCAATAAACATTGTAAATTAAAAGGCACCTTACCTGAAAACGTCCGTACATACATCCTTCCCGCGCAATACTGAAGACCCGCGAGATCCCAATGCTCCTTCCCGACGCCGACGAGATCCCTAAGGCTCTGTCCCGAGTCCCTGCTGCTCCTCTTGCAGTCCGGACACGTCCCATAATCCTGGCGGGTCTGTGCACTGTAAAAGTGCACAGACGCTCCTTGTGTCCCCCTATGGGGACGGCCGGGCTGCCTTGAGCATGCGCATAGACCGATAAGCGGGACTCGGTCTATGCGCATGAAGTCCGCGAATTTTAAAAAATATTTTTTTTTATTTTTCATTTCTTTTTCTTTCTTTTTTTATTTTTGAGGGGGCTGCAGTCCGGCAGCCCTATGCCACGAGCCGCCCCTGACTCTAAGAGCTTAAATATCTCTTAAAAAACAGCCACAATTAAAAGGTTTAAATATATTTAGTAATAAATAATAAAAGAACAAGACAATGCTCAATAACCCAATACAGTGACAACTGAGTTCAGAATCACAGGAAATAATTTAAAACAACATTGCAGAACAGTCTCACATAAATACAGAAACCATCTAGACTGATATTACTATTTTCCTGTCTGTCTCTAAGAGAAATACTATGATCTATGTCTTACTTATATAGCATGGAAAAGTGCTGGTGAGAGGATGTTTATAGCTCCAGAACAAGATACAAAATTCACTGACTTTCTCTCTGGGACGGTTCTTAAGTTACTAACAAACATTTATGCTGGGTCATCTCAGATTACATCATTCTTGTCAACTCTGCTTTTAATTTCCAGGCCAACAGGAACTTAAAATATAACACCTCAGTGTCAAGAATACTTATCTCTAAGAAGCTGACACTTATCTCTTAGAAACTTGCCTGGAACTGGAAATCATAAAACCGTTAAACACCTTTACATTTGAAACCTGCAATTACCTCTGTTTCCAGACAATAGGAAAGCCTACAACTGTAGACATTGTGTCTGCTTTGAGTTGAAACAGAGGTAACAGAGTCATAAAAAATCTCCACTTATTTTCTCAGAGTTTACAATTTAACTCTGTATATTCCAGCCTTTACCATCAACACATAGATTTGCATAGGCACACAGTTTATAAACATTTCTGCTCTTTTCCAGTAGTGGTTGTGGTTACAATCTTGAAGCTCAGTACAGAACATATAGTTTTCTTACATTTCTAAGGCAAGCATACAAATGATACTATTCACAAATGGCATACAATGATTTACAAAATTCTAGCTGGCTGGGCTGGCAGCCTTCACAATCCCCCCCACCCCTTGAAATCTCAAGCTAGTTTTTTAAGTGACCCTTGAGAAATGTTGCTTGAGAGGATTGAGCCTATCTGGGAATACCTTACCTGATTCCCTGTCTTGAGACCCCATCTGTATTGGCATTACAAACCCAACTGTGGTGCTGCACTGTCATATCATATGCTTGCAACTCTAGGCTCCACTTTAGCAACTTGGCATTTTGCTGGCTGGCTCAATGTAACCATGTTAGGGGATTGTGATCTGTAACTACAGTGAATTTTCTTCCATACAGATAAGGCTGAAGTTTCTGCAGTGCCCACCCTATAGCTAGACATTCCTTTTCTACAGCTGTATACCATTCCTTCATGGGTTGGAGCCTACAACTGAGATAAATCACTGGGTGATCTTCTCCCTCTGAAGAAATCTGGCTAAGTACAGCCCCCACCCCATGATTTGAAGCATTTGCCTACTGTAATCTGGACTGTCTAACACAGGGTGTCCTCCCAAAGCTTCATTAAGCTTCTGGAATGCCTGATCACATGATGGGATTCACACAAACTTATCTAGCATGTTTTTCCTTCTCAGGTCTATGGTACTATAACAGGGGACAAACTTTCTACAGTACTCTGCTGTCCCTAAAAATGCCCTCACCTGCTTTTGGGTAACAGGTGCAGGCCATGCCTGAATGAGTTCCACTTTTGCAGTTTCTGACCTGATCTTACCACTCCACACTCTATGTCCCAGGTAGAAGACCTCTGCCATACCCACCTGACATTTGCTGTGCTTAATGGTCAACCCTGCCCTCTGTAGTCTGTCCAGCACCTCTCTGACATGCTGAACGTGCTCTTGCCAGGAATGGCTGCAGATGGTAATATCATCTAGGTAAGCAGGGGGAAAACTTCCTGCTCCTGCTAGGATATGATCTACCAGCCTCTGGAAATTCACTGGGGCATTTTTCATCCCAATTGGGCATCTTTGTGAACTCATACAGGCCAAAAGGAATCACAAAAGCTAACCTATCTCTAGCAATGGGAGTCAAGGGCACCTGCTAGTTACCCTTTGTACGATCAAAGGTGGTAAGATACTTAGCCCCACTCAGCTGCTTTAGGGCTTCATGTGTCTTAGGCATGGGGTAAGCATCTGACTCTGTGCGACTGGTTAGATTCCTGTAGTCCACACAGAACCTGGTGCTGCCATCCTGCTTTGGTACCAGCACCACTGGGGAGGCCCAGATACTGCTGGACTTCTGAATTACCCCTATTTCAAACATTTCCTGTATCTCCTCTGTCAGAGTCTGTTTGACTCTCTTAGGCACCCCATAAGGGGCCTGTCTTATAGGCCTTTGGGATCCTGTACCCACCTGGTGCTGCACCAGGTGGGTGCACCCTGATTTCCCAGTGAACATGTCCCCAAACTCCTGCAACACTGCTCGGATTTCTCAAACCTGTGTAGGAGATAGCTGCTAACACATCGCTACCCCTTCAACTGAGGTGTCAGTCCAAGCCTCACTGAGGAGATCAGTCATTGGATCTCTCTCAGACTCCTCCTGCAATCTACTGCAAATGCTCAGCACAAGGGCCACCCTATCATGATAACGTTTCCTCATGTTAACATGGTACAATTTGTGCCCCTGCCTCCTGCTTAGCAGTTCTACCATGTAGTTAACATCACTGACCTTCTTTACCACCTTGTAGGGTCCCTCCCAGGCTGCTTGCAGCTTGTTGATCCTGATAGGAATGAGAACCATTACCTGCTGCCCTACAGCATACTCTCTAGCTCAAGCATTCCTGACATACCAGGCATTTTTCTGCTGTTGGGCTTCTGACAGGTTCCCCTGGGTCAAAACCATGAGTTCCCTGAGCCTTGTCATGAGGTTTAGGATATATGCCAGAACAGACTCCTTGTTAGATTCACATTCACCGTCCCACTCTTCTCAAATTAAATCTAGAGGTCCCCTCACCGTATGCCCATACAACTCAAAGGGTGAAAAACCTGTGGATTCCTGGGGAACCTCTCTGTAAGCAAACAACTAACAAACATTTCTGCTGGGTCATCTCAGATTGCATCATTCTTGTCAACTCTGCTTTTGGATTCCAGTCCAACAGGAACTTAAAATATAACACCTCAGTACCAAGAATACTTCTCTCTTAGAAGCTGAAACTTACTATTAGAAATGTACCTGGAACTGGAAATAATAAAACTGTTAAACACCTTTACATTTGAAATCTGGAATTACCTCTGTTTCCAGACAATAGGAAAGCCTACACCTCTAGACATTGTATTCCTGGACCTCTAGCCATTGTGTCTGCTTTGAGCTGAAACAGAGTTAACAGAGCCATAAACAATTTCCACATATTTTCTTAGAGTTTGCAAGTTAACTCTGTATATTCCAGCCTTTACCATCAACACAGATATTTGCATAGGCATGCACTTTATACACATTTCTATATTTATTTATTTATATATATGTATAAGTATATATGTGTATAGTACCAGTTATCTCAGTAAACTATCATCAACTTTCAATACATCAAGTACAATACACTGATGTCAACACTTGGTGAATATCCACTCTGTTTAATCACATCCAGTCACAAAATTAAACCCAGCAAGATTCCTTTTGTGATCAGTATATTACCATGTTAAAAAGCAGCCTATGTGAAGTCTAAGTGTAACAGATGTCTACAACATCTTAAAAAGTTCTCTAACCAATGTGCTCCTTTTCCCTGGTAGCATAAATAGCAGAAAATATCTTATCACAGCAGTAAATTGAATGCATTTCCTATTGCAGTCTTTGCAGTGCCATATCCCATCATGCTTCCATTGCATACACAAGCAATATCATTTTTCCTTTCTTCATCACGGCAGCTCTGTTTTGTCATCTTGTTCTAGCATACTATACAGTACTTTTTACAAGCTATTATGTCAGCACAATTGTTTTATTCTGCTGCAATAATCCATGCATATGTCCTTATGTGGAGGAATTCTGTGTTCCACATCCCTTATGTCAGAGGAGAATATTTTAACACCAAAGTTGTGTGATTCAACAATAGCATTAATTGATGGGTCTTGATCAATAATGTGTGTGGTCAACAATATGCATTGCACTTACTATACATGCACACACACACATATATGTATATATATATATATATATATATATATATATATATATATATATATATATATATATATATATAGATAGATAGACAGATATAGCTATAGGTATAGGTCTATAAACTTCACTTCCCAAAACAAATTTGGAACAATAAAGTTTTCAGTAATACACAGTATAGAACTCAAAACATAACAACTCACAATTCTTTTAAGTTTGGCATACCACTGGATTCAATAAACTCCGTGCAGGAATAGTGCTATTCCTGCGCAGAGTGGTTCATGTCTATGTAGCATTAGCATTAACAGCAGCGTGCCTTGCATATTCATAAAGGTGCACTGCTGTTAAGGCTACACAGACACGGACAGTGAACGGGTGCAGGGGGCATGTTTAAGTAGTGCCAGACATTGAACATGCCCTCTGCACTCAGAAAGTGCAGTACGGCACTTCGAAAAGTATTTCAGTGTCCACGGACACTGAAATGAAATTAAAATGACTATGTCAGTGTCCGCAGACACGGAAATAGCTAGGGGAGCAAGAAACAATGCAGGGTGTGTGTGACAGGTTCTGTCACACACGTGTGTGACAGGTTCTGTCACACACCCCCTGCATTGTAAAAGGGCTGTACGGTACTTTGCAAGTGCTGTCAGAGTCTGCGGACACTGACAGCTAATAAAATAGCTATGTCAGTGTCTGTGGACACTGAAATAGCCAGTAGATCATTAAGGAAATTGTCACACACCTCATCCATTTTAAAAGTGCCATACTGCCATAGCTGTTAACTGTACAGGTGTCTGCAGAATGTCCAGATACCTGCCTCACATACGTTTCACCCTCCTAGAGCAATAAAGCAGTACAAAGCCATAAATAATGGGGAGACAAAGCCACAAAAATAGCGAAACATCTTAAATATTGCACTGACAAACCTGAAAGCTGATAGAATAAAAGGTTTACAGTAGCATGGACTTCCTACAGAATATGAAAAATTAAACAGAACTGTCTGCCATCTGAATTTGCCATACAGCCATAGCCATCAACTCTACAGGTTTCTGCAGAATGCCCATATGCCTGCCTCACAAACCTGTCAATCTCCTAGAGTAACAAGGCTGCACACGGACCTAAATATTTAAACATTTTTTTCCATACTAAGGCATGTTTAATCGTAGCTGACTGGCTGTGCACATTATGGCCCTCTGTCCAGCATTGCTTAAACACCCCAGAGGAAATAAATAAAAATATACAGCTAAAATCCCCAAACTGAGATAGTGTAGTTTTTAGAGTCCCAGCTTTATATGCGGGCTTTGAAGGTTTAAGTACCAAGACAGGTAATTTATTCTTACATGGGAAAGCAGTATTAACATCATTATTTTCATCTTAAAGCATGTAGTAATTGATTTTTGTCAAGCAGGGTATTATAGCTGGTGTAAAATGGAAGGGTGAATGCATATAACATGTGAAACCACCCATGTATACACAAGTGTCCCATACAGTATAGTCATACCACTTCTAATGTAATGAAAGCATATAGAGAAAGGTCATGTAAAGTAAACCATATTCACTTACTAAATTAAGTCAATATTCTGATAATTTCTTAAAAATGAAAAGTGAGCAATGGTTAGCAATGCTCAGCTATACTCAGCAGGTTTAAGCATTACTTAGAAGTGAATGCTAAGAGAAGGTAGCTCAGCTAAGTGGATTTGCTCACTGTTAAGCAGTCCTCATCAATTACCCCTTTAAGCACTGTTCAAGTAAGCTTAGCGGATTTGTGTACTGCTTAGCAGAGCTTAACATGTTCAAAGTGGTCCGGTGATGGAAAAGGGTGGGAATATTGCCTTATATAAAGGGCACAGGAGGGAATACAGCCAGAATCTGTTATAGTCCATATGTGCAGATACTATTGCTGGTGTAGGTGAAGGAGCACACTTCTGAGCACAGCGCTGGAGCATTCAGGAGTCTGGGGTCATGGCTGGACTCCTTGTAGAAAACCATGAGGAGAGACTGCTGCAGGGCCAGTACCTGGGCTCACAATGCAAAGCAGAGGCCTGGCACCATCTTGCATGTGATCTTACCAGTGCTACTGGCATCCCCCAGACTGGTGAGTAGGTATGGCACCACTATGTTGACCTAAAGCAGAGGAAGGGGACGGTCTTGTCCCAGTGGATCAAAGATGCACAGGCAAGGAATGCTCCAGTAGTAAGTATCACTATCAATTAGTTTGTAGCAAATACTAGCCTGAGAATGTGATAAACAGGTATGCATAATGCTTGTTTTTCAACTCTACAGCTGCAGCATAGAGGGGTAGTTATGCAGAAGCCTATGCTGACAGACTGCTGAGGCTGTGCCTACAGGATGGTGAGTACAAACCTGTGTTGCAGTATATTGTGCAAATAGCTAATAATAAGTTCATTGCTTACTGATAGTAGGTATACTGTTAATGTGTTAACTGAATAAATAAAAATGTCTGTCTGACTAATACTGACGGGTAATAAAGATCCCTACAAAACACTGTTGTGTTTACTCTGGTGTGTTGTTGTAGACATATAGAATATATACAGGTTCTTCACAGCAAATATGGCTGTGACAGCATACATTAATTGAGGTTGTTCTGTAAACCAGCTGTTAAGAAAAACTGTAAAACAAGACATAAATGAAATATGAAATATATACTGCACTAAGCTCTGAACCCTGAATAGTAATGTGTAAAGTTTCAAAGTGTGTTCCATCCAGCATTGCTTTGTGTTAACCTTTGCTTTCCAGATTGTAGCAATCCAAAGGATTAATGCACAGTACAATAACTATCTGTCATGCATGCATCACAGGATTACAAGTTCAGACTGTCTAACCAAGAGACTATTAGGCAAAAAACAGTGAAACAAAAAACAGCAGCTTCCCAGTAGCTCAGTGTGATGAGAAATGGCTTAGTTGTTAATTTTGCACACCCAGACACAGTTTGAATCCAGGGAATGGTACTAAGATGTGTGCATATCTACACACAAGGAATCAGGAATAAATGTAAAAACAGTCAGGTAGTGTTAACAGATATTTTCTTCACAGGTTTTACAGGTAAGGAAATGTTGGTAGTAGCTGTATGAAGGGTATACTAATAAACTGAGTACAACTGTTCAACTGTCCCACTACATGCCTACAAATGACAGCAGGATAGGTGAATACAACATGCACTCTTCCTGATACATGTCACTCAACTGTCATGCTGTCACGGCTAGTAATCACTGCTGCTAATAACCCTGGACACAGATAGGAAACCAGTTGAAGTATGCCAGTAGCACACTCACATAATAGCACTTCAGCATTCCCATCCTGTGCAGATATGTAACTCTGACATGTACGAGTCCCCACTTCTCATATACCCAGAGTTGTCATGATTTCCCCCATACCATTCCAGGCTGACATTTTAATAGATATGTTTGTGCTACAGAAGCTATGGACCATAGGTAGACATAAAGTGACAGCAGACCTATAGAGTAATGAGCAGTACTGTTGTGGAAAATGGAAGCATAAACAGTTGTTAATGGACATTTTGTCTCTTAACCTATTCCTCATCTGCATCAATAGTTATTATTCATATACTATGGGTATGTTGTTATCAAAACCTATTGCTGGGACTTGTGTTCTATTATTATTCATATATTTGATTGGTTGGATGTTAACATACCTTGTTCAAATACAATTGCCATCAATGTTACTGGAATGCTGTTACAATGCATACTATTGTTTCATTCATGCATGTGTTTTGTTTGCTATGCAACTGTTTCAAATCTGTTTATGGGGTTAATTGGAACACCCACACATGCTGTTATAACTAATCTTGAAATGTGTTGTACATGACTAATCAACATATTCTGTAAAACCTCAACACCATAGCACATTTGGGAAGGCAGATCCCGTAGATCCACCTGTCCCGCCTCATCTGGCCATGGCAACAGGCCCCAGCATGTCTGGGACCCAACCTGGGACTTCCTCATCTGTTGGTCCTGCAAAACCTTCAGGTAGAACCACCTTAGGGGACGGGGCCCACCCCCCAGGAGTGGGTGGGGACAGGAGCCTGTCACCCGCAGTCGGTTCTGGGATTTGGTGCACAGCACCATCCGAGCAGAGTTAGGTGGGCAGCTACACCAGATTGAGGGTCACCTGGCACACCTTGAATGGAAGGTCACCCCTCCTGTCCAGCCCCCAGCACAGCCACCTTTGGGGCCATGAAGGAGCATTGTTGACAGGCCCATGGGTGAGGACTTCAGTCCCACTGTACATTTGGGGGCTCATGGGCTTCGGATTCCCAACCACCCACCCCATCAAAGTTGTTTACCCCCTCATGTGTCATATACTTCCCCTGTCTGCTGTCTTGTCTGACTTGTCTGTCTGCAAATGCAACATATCCTAACCAACCTACCTCTCCAAACATACCTATAGCCCCTCCCCAACATCCCACTCGCACCTTAAAAAAGAGCATCTGTCCCACAAAAATAATGCCCCATACATAGCTCTACCTTTCACCCCCATGTACATTGAAATTAATCAATCAACCCACAGATGATTCTGCAAATGTCTGTTACCAACACCCCTCCCTGTGGAGTGTGAAGCTGTAAATTCCGCCGAAGAAATGTAGAGCTATGGTCCTTTCCTACACCCATCCTGCACATCCCTAGCTACTTTTCATAATGTTTTACCCCCTGCTTGCCCCATTTCACCACTTTCCTATCACCCTTTCTTCTTTTCTTTAAAGAAAATTAGCACGGGTGTAAGTGGGAGAAAGCAGTGCTAAGTGAAGCTAACAGGGCTTAACCGTCAGTTAGGTTCAATTAGCTCCACACAAAACCTCTCAAACCCACCTACAACTGCTTAAAAGTGCCTTAATAACTCTGTCTCCATCAGACCTTGTTCTGCCCAGCAACAAAATAATCAGCCCTGCCAAGTCTTAAACCTGGGATGGTGTGCACTATAATCACAGGAACATACCTATCTGAGCTGGAGGAATTCGTAATGTTTTTACAAACATATCATGCACAGCCGTCATTCAACATAAAGGGGAATGTTATATTTGTAGTACTGTTATAAGCATGTATATGTATATGCAGATACCAATATCACTCTTGCTCGCTCTCTCTCTCTCTATATATATATATATAAATATATATATATATATATATATATATATATATATATACATGTGTATGTGTGTGTATTCATACATAGATATAAATGCAGATAACCAAACTCTTACTGCAACACATCTGCAAAAAGTCCATCAAACTGTGAGAGGGGGGATACAAGGCAAACAATAATGACATATTTGAAATATGGCTGTCATACACATAGAAGTCTGCTAGAGTGGCATGGTTTGCTTTAACTTACAATTCCAGCTAGATTCCAGGTCTGAAACACAAATGAATGTCATTATTTACTGATGTCAGTGCTCACATCACCCCAGTGATTTCTCAGAAGCACACAACTGTTGTGGCCAACAGAGAAAACATATGAGCCACACATCTGGACAGTGTCTAGACATCTGGACAGTGGAGAGGTATGACCGCAGTCACGCAACAGAATGGGAAAACCCATGACAGCTGCCAGCCATGTCACCCAGCACCTTCTGAACAATAGTAAGACCAACATGACACTAACCCAAATCAGCTCTGGGAAATTACCCATGCATATCCAAATATATCATGCACTACAGGCAGGCATGGAACTTTAGAGAAAGGCAGATAGTGGTGCATAAATGTCCACCCACAACCATTTTTACCACAGTCAAAGCAACATACTAGTACCCAAATGAACTCTAGAGTTTGAATGAACATATCCAGATTCACAGTAACACATTACACTGACATATACTGGCCCAACTCACAGTGTACTGGGAATCCTGAGGTGTTACAGGACATTTCTCAGTCTGCCTCTACAAACATACACACCTGATAGACCAGATAGAAAAATGATCTGTGACACTCACATCTGCTACTCTCCCTACTCAGTGAAACAAACATCAACACACAACACTGCTACACAATCCTAGCAGTCGATTCACAATGGCCAGACATACATAACTCTCATATGTAAAGATTTTCACAGAATGTCCAGGGTGTGACACCATACTCATGGCCGCTGCCACATATCACTTCCATGAGTCTGCTAAGTCAATGGGATGATATCTTGAGTGGGGTCATTAAATTATATCACATACCTCTGACCATCTTACTGCAAGACATCTGGACAAAGCATGACATACTTGGGGGACAAGGGGCCATTAAGAGGGACATATCTCACATAATAGTGTTACAAACTGAAACAGTTGCTAGTGTCACAGGCTTTGTTGTGACATAACATCCTTGAAGGATATGATGCCTGAAACACCAATGGATGTCAATAGTTACTGACTACAATCTTCACATTATCCTACTGCTTCCACAAAAATGGACATTGCCTGAGGAACAAACCAAACATATCAGGCAAACATCTGGGCAGTCTGTGGACATCAGGACAGTTGAGAGGTATGTCAGAGACATATCACTGTCAGACTTCAAGTCACACAGAAAATGCATGTCCAGATGAACCCTGTTATACTAGCAACCCTCTATGTGTATAACAGCAGTACTGGCTTACAATCTGTACCCAATTCTGGAGATTTGTCCCCCATGTTGTTGGATTGTCTCCACATGTCCTGTCCTGAGAGGTATTCTCACCTACTGTCTGTGAAGCTGTAGCCCCCACACCTCCGTAATGGCCTCCATAAAGGCAAACAAAAGGGGCAAGGCCCACATGATGGCAGTAATTATAGCACTGTGTTGCTATGGCATTGGCAAATGGAAAGACAACCAGCTGCTCTGGATGCAAGTAGCAAGTGTAGCTCATGAGCAGTACCTACTAAAGGCAAGCTGCTGCCTATGCAACACAGGTCTCACTCCATCTACACAAAGACAGACTGCGACTACACAAACCTAACCATGTGCATTGTTGTGAGGAAACTCCTGGGCACTATAACAGGTACGTCAATCATGTAAGCTTGCAATGGAATGCAGAAGGGGGGATGCAATAATGTCAAATGGGCATTAAACACTAGGCCGCAACAAGACCTGTTGGACTCACATGTTGCTGTCCAGCACCTATGGCCATTCCCGCTTGCCCTGCCTGCATTGATATGGAGCACATCTCTGGCCCCTGAGTCACCCGAGCAAAGGTCAGCTCATGTATGACTACTAATGGAGTCCCTGTTGTCCAATACGGAGTGTGTCACTGGTAGACCAGCTACCTAGGATGTTGCAGTTATTCATATGCCACTTGTGAATGCTACTCTGATACCTATGCTTATCTTACAAATTTAAGAGATGTACATAGGGTATGTGCATACTAGATGACAGGTGCAGATTTGTGTGTTGAACTATATGTGATATACTGAGCCCATACCTAACAACTGTCCAGAGTTTTGCAGACTGACCACGTCTGCCTCATATTTGTAATCAATGCCTCAGACAGTTGTGTATTGTCTGGCACATCACTGGCAACCCATTAATGACCGAACTCATAACATATTAGCATACATTTGATTGTCAGATGTCATATCCTGCAGAGTACACATGTGAATGTGGCACTGTCTTTGCTGGCAACTAAGTGTGTGTCAGCTAGATTAATAAAGTGACACTATTTACTGGCATTTGCCCACCACTGATGTGTGCCTTTGTGAAGATGTCTTACTATACCAGGAGCTAGGTGTCTTACCATGAATCCCATGTAAATGCAAGTGTACCTTGTCCTGTAGGATGCTGACATTTCTGCAGTCACTGACACCTGCTTTCTAGCTGTGGAGAGCACACCAACCTTGCAGGTCACACATCCCATCATACGTTTAGACCCAAAATGGAGACCTGCAAAGCCACAGGAGGTGGAGTGTTAAACATTAGCATGCACATACACACCTCCAGGCTGGCCAAACAGTATGACACATGGGTGACATCCCAAGTGCAGTTAACAGTTGAAAAAACACCTACTCATATCATAGCTAGCTAGAGGCTTCCAATCATGACTATGGACACCCCAGCACACCTATTGGGACATGCTGGAATCTGTCAGGATTCAATCATCTACCCTGCTCCTGGGTGACTTCAAATACCCAACAATAGTGTGCATGACCTATGCCACCTGAACATGAATGCACATAGATTCCTCAGCTTTGTCAATGGCAATGCAGTTGATCAGCCATTCAACACTTCTACGGCAGGTGGAAATCTCATGTACCTGGTCCTAACCAACATGAGTAGCCACTGTAGCACTCCTACAGTGCCATCTCTCTTGGTAATATCTGACCACATAGCCATCACTGTTCAAGTCACCATCTCCTCTGCCCCCCTTTACAGTTTCAAACAGAATTAACTGTACACAAATGACTTTAAATCCCCTCAGAGCAGGTAGAAGTAGCTGTACAGCCAATGCCCCATTTGTTGGAACTGGCAGCAGTGTCCAGGCCCACACCACAATACCATGTGGGCAGCTACATAGCTGTATTGACTCAGCAGTACCTGACAGAACAACACCATCTCCTTCAAGGTAGGGTAAATGCCTGTGGTAGACAGCAGCAATAGAGAAATATCATAATATGTGGAAATAATTGCTGGATGGGCCAAGAAGGAACAGGTGCCTCATTGGAAGCAATGTCACCTTGGTCTGCACAAGCAAATAAGGGCACATGTGATGTACCCTAAGGCTGTCTTTGAGTGCAAATTGGACACATCCACCAAGGCAAATCACTAGGCCTTCCACACATGTGTCTGCAATTCTGGATGCAACAAAAAATCTGCTCTGTAGTGGTGGTCAATAACACCACATACACATATGGCATAGATGTAGGCAACTGGCTGCAGACAGGTGAAGTGTAAACACCACCACCCCTGTCCACCAGTGGTACACATGTGCATACATAGCATCTGCGCCCCTCCCCTCATCATTGGGAAGCAGGTCTGTAATGCCCTCTCAAAAGCAATACACAGAGGTCTCCATAAGCATTATACCATCCCTGGCAGCATCCTACATGAACACAGGCATCAGATTTCAGATCCATTCTGCACTGTAGTCAATCACACCCTGAGCACTGGTGTCATCCCATCTGCACATATGACAGCCACTGTCATCATTATACACAAAGGCAGAGCAACCCAACAACCAAGCCAATGTTATGCACATCAGTCTAACTAGCCTGCTCTGCAAGGACATGGAAGGCAATATCAAGGACATTATGAACAGGGATATTGGCAACATCACAGTGCCTGGACCCACACACCATGGTATTTTCAAAGGAGATCAGGCCTGTTAAACCTGATCGACCTCTCTGCAGTGCTCAACAAACACAGGGACAAGAGGAGGATGGTGAACAATGCCTTCCTTCACCTAGCCCAATCCTCTCACACTAATCCCCAGGAAGACAGGATACATACACCTACACAGCTAGGCACCAACCTGTAGGTTACCAGATGGGTAGCTAACTAGCCCAATGATAGTACCCATTCAGCTGAAGTAGTAGAACCCATCTGTAATATTAGATTCATCCACAACAGTGTACCCAAGGATTGGTCTGTGAGCCTCTACTGCTTGAGATATATGTGTCTGTGGCTGACCAGGTTTACGGATGCTTGCAAGCTGCCCACTGTCTTACATTCCCCTACTGATGTGATCATCCCCCAAGAGGCACTCACCCAATTAGTGACTGGTGCAAGAAGCATTACCGCAAACAGAATGCCATTAGAGGCATCATTCCCCCTGTTCTGGTGAATGTCATCCACACTAAGTATGATAGTAATAATGCACTGAGCATGCAATCAGGTGTGAGGTGACTTGTGCACTGAGGTTGGTAGCAACCTGACAGTTTACCACCATGTGGGCAACATTGTATGGAAGGCCGTCTACATGGCCCACCTCACAAATATTTGGCATGTCATAGGTAGGCCATAGGTAGATGTAAAGTGAGCACAGACCTCTAGAGTATTAAGCAGTACTGTTGTAAAAATAGAAGCCTATGCAGTTGTTAATAGGCTTTTCATCTCTCCCCCACCCCTTATCTGCATCACTAAATATTATTCATATACTACGGGTATTTTTTTACCAAACCTAATGTTGGGACATGTGTTACATTATTGTTCATATAATTAATTGGTTGCATGCTAACATACCTTGTTCAAATACCATTGCTGGTGGCCTGTTGCTATTATTGTTACTGGTATGCTGTTACAATGCTTACTTTTGTTCTAGTTATGCATGCGTTCTGTTTGCTATGCAACTGTTTCACATCTGTTGTTTTGGGTTAATTTAAACACACATGCATGCTGTTAAAACTAATATTCAAATGTTTTGTTCATGACTAACCGATACATCTTGGAAAACCTCAACACCATAACATGTTTGAGAAACCTGAACCCAGTGGATCCACCTGTCCTGCCCCATTGGGCAGTGGCACCGGGCCTCCAGTACATCTGGTACCCACCCTGGAACTTCATCTTCTGCAGGCCATGCACCACCTGGGCATGAGAGTGGAGGTGAGCCCATCATCCACCATCAGTTCTGGGGTATGGTGTCCTCTGCTCTGAGTTGGGAGGCCAGTAGTGCCAGATGGAGGACCACCTGGCACACCTTGAGGAACAGGCTGCCCCTCCTATCCAGCCCCCAACAAAGCCGCTGTCGGGGCTGTGAAGGTGCAGCTATGACTGCCTGCAGGTGGGGATGTCAGTCCCACTGTATCCATATGGGGGTCATGGCCTCTGATTCCCAACCACCCTCCCTGTTCAAGGTGCTTACCTGCCATACACCACCCATCTCTGCTGTTATGTCTGTCTTGTCTGACTCCCTACCCAACCTACCTTCCCAGACGTACCTAGAATCCATCCCCAACATCTTACTCTCGCCTTAACAAAAACAAAAAAGGGCATCAGTCCCCCAAAAAAGTATCGCCCCATACATAGCTGTCCATTTTGCATAGGTGTCCACTGGACACATGTAATTCATTCCAATTGGCTTGACAACACATTTCTGTTGTCCTCACTCCCTTTCATTGGGGTTTGAGTGTCAAATTCACCTCCAATTTCTGTACAAATGCACAGTTGTTGCTGTATAAGAAATGGACAGCTATTGATCTTCTCCACATCCATCCTGCACATCCCTAGCTACCTTTCATATTGTTTTACCCTCTGCATGTCTCTCTTTCACCACTTTCCTACAACCCATTTTTCTTGCCTTTTAAAGGAATTAGCACAGGTGTAAGTGGGAGCAAGCAGGAGTGAGTTTGTGCGATGCTAAATGAAGCCCAAACAGATTAAGCATCTCTACGGCTAACCGTATTTTAGCATCGATTAGCATCACGCAAACCCACTTATAGCTGCTTTAATCACTCTGTCTCCATCAGCCACTGTTCTGCCTAGCAACAAAAATAATCAGCCTTTCCAAGTCTCGAACACAGGACCCTGTAAATTATATTCAGAGCAATGCACCACTACACCATTTCAGCAGTAAGACCTTCGGATGCTTTTTCAAATATATCATGCAGCAGAATTATTCAACAGTAGGGGAAAAAATGTGGAATCACTCATACATACATATATATGAAAATATATTATATATATATATATATATATATATATATATATATATATATATATATGGGTCTACTACTAATTACCGACACGACGATTCCCCGATGGAAAACTCCCCGACGCCAGATGACCGACATCACACAAACCCGACAACGCAAAACACCGAACACCATTACACCGAACACCATTACACCGACACACGGAACGTAAACAACACGCGACACTACATAGCATACACACTAGCCCTGACCCAAACCCTAACCCTAAGGTCCGACACTATCGCACACTTCACCTACCTGCACCCTAACCCTAACTCACTTAACCCACCCCTAGCCCAAGCTCCGACACTAACGCACACATCACCTACCTGCACCCTAACCCTAACTCACTTAACCCACCCCTAGCCCAAGCTCCGACACTAACGCACACTTCACCTACCTGCACCCTAACCCTAACTCACTTAACCCACCCCTAGCCCAAGCTCCGACACTAACGCACACATCACCTACCTGCACCCTAACCCTAACTCACTTAACCCATCCCTAAACTACAGTCCCTCACTAGCACACACTTACCTTACCCGAACCATACCTCCGACACGAACACACACTCACCTTTCCCACAGCCTAACCCGACATCCCACAATCTCAAGCACTTACCTGACCGCTCCTAACTCCGTCACCATCGCACACTTACCGCATCGCGATCGCACATTCCCTTGTCGGTCTTTCCGCTGTCGGCAAATCACCCTGTCGGTACACTTACCTGTCGGTCATCTGGCGTCGGTGAGTTTTCCGTTGGGGAATCGTCGTTTCGGGCATTAGTAGTAGACCCATATATATATATATGTATATATGACGTAGTGCAGTCATACCTCAGAACCATACCTCTCCATCTCTTAGTGCAAGACAACTGGGCAAAGGCTGTCAAAGTAGGGATGTATTTCAAATATTGCCATTAGAAATGTAGAAAGTTGCTAGAGTAACAGGGTTTGTTTCAGCATACATTTTCTGAAGGATATGAGGTCTGACACTGAAATGTATGTCATCATTTACTAACAGAAATCCTCAGATTGTCACAGTGATTTACCAGAGAAATACAAATAATTTCTGCAACAGACCAAAATATGAGCAATAAACCTGCACATTCTGAAACAATCTAGCCAGCTGACAGGTATGCTCAGAACCCCTTAGCGCAATGAATGTGTACCTAGCCTGACAAAGTGAGGGGAGAAAGCCGTGAAAATAGGGACATATCCAAAATACTTGCATAGATAAGCTGAGACAGTTGCTGCAGTAACACCGTCTGTTCAAACATATACTGACTGAAATAGCACAAGTGCAAGACTCATTAGTTAGTGACTTAAATCATCACTTCATCCAACTGATTTGTCAGGAATACACAACACTTATAGGGACCAGACCAAAGATATGAGCTAGACAACTGGACATCCTATGCATATCTGAACATAACATGACATTAAGGAAATGACACTGAGCTGCTAAGCATGTCACCAAGCACCATCCAAACTACAGTCAGACTGACACAACACTACCCAAATCAGATATGGGGAATTACACATGCATTTGCAAATATATCAGGCACTACAGTGCACTAGTAGTGGAAGGCAGACACCGGTGTGAAAGTGCATACCCACAACCAATTTCACCACAGTCACAGTGACATACTGCTAAGCCAAATGAACATTAGAGTATAATGACTGTGAGAACAAAAATATCCTTTATGCCACTCATGCACTACCCCTACATGTAGTGCCCCAAGTCACAGTGTAGTAGGAATTCTGGGGTGTTATGGAACATGTCTCAGTCTGCCCCTGCAAACATATACAGTTGATAGACCACCAGCAACTGGAGCAGTATGCACAGATAGAAAAGGAGCCGTGCCACTTACATCTACCCCTTCCTACACAGACCAACTAACATTTACACACTGCACTGCTACATAATCCTGACAGTCTAACAATTGATAGACATACACAGACCTCTCAACTGTACAGATTCCAACAGAATGTCCAGGCTTTGTCCTCATATATATGGCCTCTCCCTCGTAACATGTCTGGCATTCTGCTACATCACCGGGATAATATTAGGAATGAAGGCACTAAATAATGGTATACCATAACTATCAACCTCTTACTGCATGACATCTGGAAAAAAGCCTGACATAATTGGATGACAGAGGCCAAAAAACAGGGGTATATGTGAAATATCACTGTTATAAACTGAAAAAGTTGCTGGTGTTACAGGGTTTGTTGTAACCTATCTTTTCTGAGAGATATGAAGTCAGAAACACAAATGGATGTTAGCATTTACTGACGGCAATCCCTAGAGTATGCTACTGATTTGCCAGTGACAAAAACTATCTGAGGAATAGACCAAACCTAAGAGTCAAACCTCTGTCCATTCTGCAGATAGCCCTACAGTTGAGAGTTATGCCAACCACATAACACTGTCAGAGCTGAAATCACACAGAAAATCCATGTCCACAAAACCCAGTTAAACTAGCATTAATCCAACTGTATAACAGCAATACTTACATTCTGTCCCTAAGTCTGGAACCTTCTCCCCCATTTTGTTGGGCTGTCTCCACATTTCGTGTTGTAGGAGGTATTTCCAACTAGTCTCTGTGATGCTGTTCTCCACACACCTACATGATGTACACCTCACAGGCAAGGAAAAGGGGCAACACCCACATGAACTACTGAATTATAGGAGTGTGTGGTCATGCCATTGGCTATAGGAATAACAACACAGCTGTTCTGCATGCAATTAGCAAGTGGGGGACACCGATTGGTAAACAGGCCATCACCTGCTCATGAGCATTCACTACAAAAAGCAAGCTGCTGACTATGCAACACAGGTCTATACCTCTACATGTGTATACAGAGAGAGAGACAGACAGACAGAAACAGAAATCAAAACCAACAATACTTGGAAAGAAAAAAAAGGTATGTCAAAAAAGTAAGCATGTAGTATAATAATGGGAAGTAGAAGGTTAAACAAATATGTCTCAGTATGACTTGCTGTACTGATATATTGCTGATCAGCACCTATGGACATAGCATCTGGGGCTGTCTGCAGTGACACAGATCACAGCTCAGGCCCTTGAGTGATGCCAGGAAAGGACAGCTCACATATGACTACTACTGGAGTGTATGTTGAACAATACTGGCTGTGACACTGTTAGGCCAGCTAGTAGGATGTCATAAATATCCATATGTTACTTGTAAATACAACTATGATGCAGGTTTGTCTCACAAATCTAAGAGACCTATAGAGGGTATGTGCATAGTAAACTATTGTTGCAGATGTGTCTGTTGAACTGCATGTGATATACTGAGCTCATATCATTCAACTGTCCAGTGTTATGCACACTGACTATATGTGGACCACTTATTTGTAGTCATTTATTCATAGAGTTGTGTTATGTCTGGCAACACATTGGCAAATATGTGAAGATTGACATTATGAGTGTTGGACATCCTCCAGGGTATTTCTGTGAATGCAAAGCCTACTGTGCTATCAACTGACTTAAGTGTGTTATAGCAATATTAATAAAGTGTCACACATTTTGGGCCATTGCTCCCCATTTATTTGTGTTGTCCCCAGATGCTCTGCTTTAACAAGTTGAGAGGTATAACTGAGCAGCAAGGGTGTAAATATGGCGTGTCATACTGACATAGAACAGAAATGTATATCAGGTATTACCTGTGCACATGTATGTATGAGTAGGTATAGCTGGATGCTTCAAACCAACAGACATGAGATGTAAAATGTCAGGTAAATAAGCTGTATATGTTGTATACATGTGTAATATTAGTTTGTATGCATCCAACAGACATTCATTTCTACAGCTACTGGTTGTTGCATTGCCCTGACATAGACATGGGTACTAGAATAAGCATGGTTATCAGGTTGAAAATGGAGGGTTGTCCAACTGTGTTATGACCTTGTGTCCATGCCCACTACAAACAACTATATGAGCACCTACATAGCTGTGTGGACTCAGCAGTACCTGACTTGTAAAACCTGCCTCCACCAAGGTATAGTAATAACCTTTGCTGGACAGCAGCAATACACAGACCTCATAATTGGTTGTTATATTGGCTGTACAGGGCCAAGTAGGATCAGGCACCAACTTGGAAACAAGTGAGCCTGTGTCTGAACAAGCATATGAGGTCACAGGTTAATCACTGTAAGGCTAACTATGAGTACAGATTGGACACATCCACCAAGGCCAATCACAAGGCTGTCTTCACACATGTCTTCAATCTCAGAGGCTGTACTGGTGGTCAATCACATCATATACACACACAACATAGCTATAGCCAACCCGCTGCAGACAGGTTAAGGGAAAACATCACCCTCCCGTCCCATCATCACTATAGAGGAGTATGCACAGCACAGGCACCCCTCCCCTCATCACCAGGGAGAAGTTCCATAATGCCTAATCAAAGGCAACAAATGTAAGTCTCCATGGTAGCTGATAACATCCCTGTCTGCATCCTATACAAACTCAGGCATATGCTCCCAGTTCCATTACACATAACACAAGCAAAGCCGGAGCACCATTGACATCCCATCTGCAAGGAAGATGGCCACTGTCATTCATCTACCCAAAGATGAATGATGAATGGTGGATTATGCAATTGACTGTCCCTCATTGGGGTGAACATGACACATCAGGACCAGGAGTGCAATGTAAGCTCATACTGTGCTGATAGATGACAGGGGTATGATGTGGTCATAAGTAGCGGCTAATGCTAGTCAATTTTGATGTGCAGGTTATGTAAATAACATTGACCAATGTATGAGGTCCTGTGATGTGTTTCCCTGTTTATGTCTTCCAGGTGAAATGCAGCATGCAAGGCAGCCAGCTGAAACTGCGGCTATCACCGAGATGATAATCAACCACCATGGGGTGATGTTTGGCTGTGGCCAACAAAATCTGTGGGAGTGGACTGCCCAGTGGGATGAGCTTGTCCACAGAGTAAACAACTTAGGCCACCATAGAAGCACATACGATCAGGTCAGGCATCAGGCAACTGACCTGATACACCATGCCCAGCAAAGGGCTGCTGCTGTGTCCAGGGACCGTTCTACCACAGGTGGAGGTTCTGCTATGCAGGCCCAACTTACAACAATGGAGGAGCTCCTTGCCAACCTTGGGGCAGCCTTCACATGCCAGCAACACCAACACACACACAAGTCATGGAGGTAGGTGGCACACAGACAACAGGACAGGAGTGTCCAGGTAAGGCCCCAGTGCACATCAACTGAATACTGTAGCAGTCATACTGGCTTCTGTAGAGTATCTAGATGCATATGTCAGGTCAAACTGCATTTGTAGGTGGGGTTTTGTAATGCACACAAGTCCACATCTATGGTGAAGGACAGCAAATTGTGTGATATCAGAGCTTTTACTGTACATGTACAGAAAAGTAGTATTCATCTTGTACCATGGCCACATATGTGTCTGCTGACAATACTTCTCCCCCACAACTACATAGGTACCTCTGGTCTGGATGTGGGATAGCAGCCTGAAGCCAGTGAGTATGGTATTGTACCATTGTGGCTCACCAATACCCCAGGCATGTTAAGGTCATGTATTTCACCATGCACACAACTGTTACTCTTGGCCATATTGGGATATGTGCATGTTCACTTCTGGTGGGGTTAATTGTATTGCATCACAGTGGTCATCACAGGGGCTTATTTGCAGGAGGTGTAACATATCCGTAGCATACTTCACAACCTGTCAGTGCAAGAAATCTGGACAAAGACTGACAAAAAGGGGGACAAAGGCACAAAACTAGGGACATATTTGAAAAGTACTCTTACACAGTGCATATAAAAAGTATACACAACCCTGTTAAAATTCCAGGTATTTTTGACATACAAAAATGAGACCACAATAAAACATTTCACAACTCTTTCCACCTTTATTGTGACTTATAATCTGTACACTTCAATTGATAAACAAACAAATCTGTTAGGGGAACAAGTATGAAAAATAAAACACATACAATAAGCTAGATGCATAAGTGTACACAGGCTGAAGTTAATACTTTGTTGAATCAGCTTTTGATTTAATAATAGCATTACATCTTCTTGGGTACACATCTGCCATCAATTACAGAGACTCTTTGATTATCAATGAATAACAGTCAACTGTCCTACTAGGCTTTTCCAGACATTTACTCAGTTGCATGCTACAGCAACAGCCATGGTTCACAGAGAGCTTACAAAGCTTCAAAGGGATCTAATTGTGGAAAGGTATGAGCTGGAAGAAGGGTACAAAGACATTTCCACAGCATTGCATATACCATGGAACATGGTGAAGACAACCATCAAAAGGTGGAGAAGATATGGGACAACAGTAACATTGCAAAGAAATGGACATCCCTCTAAATTTGATGAGAAGACAAGACAAAACTGGTCAGGGAGGCTGCCAGGAGACCTACAACAACATTAAAGGAGTTTCAGGAATCTCTGGCAAGTACTGTTTGTGTACTACATGTGACAACAATCTCCCATAGTCTCCATATGTCTTGCCTATGGGGTAGGTTTGGAAGATGGAAACATTTTCTCAAGTCAAACAACATCCAGGCCTGGCTTGCTTCTGAAAAAAACAATACATCAAGTCTCCCAAAAGCATGTGGTAAAATGTGTTATGGTCTAATGAGACCAAGGTTGAACTTTTTGGCCAAAATTCCAAAAGGTTTGTTTGGTGCAATAACAACACAGCGCATCACCAAAAGAACACCACCCCCATGGTGAAGCATGGTGATTTCAGTGTCCTGCTTCGGAGTTGCTGTTCATAAGCTGGAAGTGGAGCTTTAGCCAAGTTGGAGGAGATTATGAACAGTTCCAAATTCCAGTCCCTTTTGGCCCAAAATCTTCAGGTGTCGGCTAGATAGCGGTAGATGGAGAGGAATTCCACCTTTACACATGACAATGACCCAAACCATACATCCAAATCAACAAAAGAATGGCTTCACCAGAAAACATTCAACATTCAGGACTGGACCAGCCAGAGCCTACACTTACATCTAATAGAAAATCTGTGGGGTGACCTGAAGAGAGCTGTGCATAACAGATGCCCTCGCAATCTGACAGAGTTAAAGGGATTTTGCAAGGGAGAGTGTGGAAATATTGCCAAGTCAAGATGTGTCATGCTGATAGACACCTTTCCAAGAGGACTGAATGCTGTAATTAAATCAAAAGGTGCTTTACCAAAGTATTAGTTTAAGGGTGTCCACCCTCATGCATCCAGCCTATTGTATGCATTTCATTTACTATATATTATCCTTAACAGATGTGTATGTTCTTCAGTTGGATTGCATAGGTTATAGGTCACATTACAGATGGGAAGTTTTATTGCATGATTTCTGTGATTTCATGTTATATATCACAAAAACCTGGCATGTTAACAGGAATGTGTACACTTATTATAGCCACTGTAAGCTTAGACAGTTGTTAGAGTAACCTGATTTGTTTTAACATACATTTACTGCAGGTTTTGAAGTCTGCAACTCAAATTATGTCATTAATTGGTGGCACCAATCCACAGAGCATCCCAATAATGTATCAGACAAACACAGGATTAATAAGGAACAGACCAAAAATATTAGACACACATTTAGATATTCTGCAAACCTCTGTGCAATTGAGAGGTATGTTCAGTAAGAGTTGCCGCTGTGCTATACAGATGAACAGAAATAATGTGCACATGGATGCAGTGTGTGCTAGGTGAAGGCCCATCACCTACTAACACTACTCATGTATCCCACAGGTATATATTAGTAATAAAATTAAGTGGAAAGGGCTGCACTGCATGATGTTAAGGGCCTGTCCTTTGTGCCACCTCACCTGTATGTGTCTGTGTGTGTCTGTGTCTGCATGCATGTGTGTGCGTGTATGTGTGTGTGTGTGTGTGTGTGTGTGTGTGTGTGTGTGTGTGTGTGCGTGTGTGTGTGTGTGTGTGTGTGTGCGTGTGTGTGTGCGTGTGTGTGTGCGTGTGTGTGTACCAGAAAACCTTACAGTGCAGGTATTAATTTGCATATGTTGTCTTCCCCTCACAGGTAGACATGCTAGTCATGGTTCCTCCCGTTCAGAATCTGATGTCAGTGTCTCTGCAGACTCTGACCATGATGATGGTCCTAGTGAGGGACAGATGGGGTTGTCAGGGACTGAATCTGTGCCACTGGTTAGCATCCCACAGGCAGCCACAATGTCCCCGCCCACACTCACAATGCCCACACATACACTGTCCCCAGCAGCCACAGATAATGGACAGTTGGCGGGTGGTGGCATGGAACAGGCTAGTGCGCTGACTATGTCAAGTGTGAGTGCAGACACTAGCCATAGCCAGAGTGCAGGGGAGGTCCCAAACAGGTGGAGTGACAGGGGTATTTGAAGGAGGACTGCTTCACATTGAGCCGATGTCACAAGTGCCACAGCAAGAGTCAACAGATGCATGTTTTGGGCTGTCATGGATGCACAGGCACATAGTGAACACAACACCAGACAGATAATCAAGGTATTGGATGCAACTCTTCCTGGTTTACATGATGACATACATGACTTTGTTGAGGACACATGTCAAATTACTGAGGTCATGAATAGATGGTGGATGAGACCTTGGCTATCCTCGACCATTGTATGTTTGTGCTGCAGTGTGTGGTGGGAGATGGGCATCAGCCACATGGAAATAGGTCAGCACCAACATTAGCTGAGAGTCTACATGGCCATGCACCTTCACACTCCTGTAGTGGCAGTCCCAGGACCAAAGGGCAAGTGCTGTCCACTCCACAATGGAGCAGGCCATAGACACATTGTCTTGGCTAGTCCCATCAGGGACACGGATCCAGCAGACAGCAGCCACCATCGGGAGTAGTACTGCATCTGGCCTTGGGCCAGGTTGTACCAGGGAGACCCCTGGAAAGACCAGTTCACATGTCCATGGCCAGAGACAGTGAACTGTATACCTTGCCATGTACAGTCCACAGCTGTCCAACATACTGCTGTGTAGGGCAGCCACATGGCCTGACTGTGTACATACAAACAGACACACACATATCATTATCACAGCCAGGTTACCTCCAGACACACACACACACACACACACACACACACACACACACACACACACACACACACACACACAAAACAGCTCTGCACTGCCCATTCATAGAACACTGCTCCAAACACATACATATGATGTCAACCCTATGGCCCAACCTAAGCCTCTGGCAAACCCACACAACACCCTGTGCATATGATGATACCTGTGCCATATCCCTGTCATCCATACTATTAATGCAGGGACATGCTAATATGGTTCTGATGCACAGGGTGAATTAAGTACAGTTTATCTATGTAATACTGTGTAAGGTGCTGTCAAATGGCATTTGTAATGGGTGTACTTCAGACTGTGTGTACCTTTTCAGCCACGATGCATTATCATTGTTAGTAATGCTGACTGAATGTAGTCTCACATGCTGTATTCTGTTTGTGTTCTAGGTGTCTGTGTGTCAGCAGGATGTGGCCCTACAGACATTGCCAATGAGGGGTATGGCAGAGTGGTAACACATTGACCATCTCATAACTGAGGTACAGTTGTATATGTACACATTTAGCAGGTCTGTGTAACAGTTATTGCATGTGCCAAAGAGCTTATAGGGCTGAGGGATGTATACAGGTAAGTCTATGGTGGTTGACATCAGCAGCTCTTGTAAAGTGGACAATGGTAAGTGTAGTGGGTGGAACACGTCTCAGATTGGTAAAACCCACACCCCCAGAGGATAGTGTATTGACCAAACACACAGAGAATACTGTTCACACACACACACACACACACACACACACACACACACACACACACACACACACACACATGCACAGGCTCACAGTTGCCAGTGTTGGTTATTGCAGGTGGTACGGCACTAATAGTGCGATGACGGTTCCAAGGTACCTGTAAAGTGAATAACATCACATGTCCTTGTGAGGTATGGCAATGGGGGTGTACTGGATGTGGAAGGACTCATTAGACTGTCACCTATGAGTCTACATACTCACAAACACTGCTATATACACTAATGCACACACAATTGCCAAAACTGACATTAACAGCCCTGCCTATCATGTTATTCATTCCATACTGTTACATAGCTATTGCATGCAACATGGGGATTATACGGCTGATGAGTGTCTGCAAATACCTCTACAATGTATGTAAATAGTGGCCTTTATGAAGTGGACCTTGGGACATGTACTGGGAGTACCATGGCCTAAAATTGTAAACCACGGCCACCCGATGACTATAGTTCTCACTCAAACACACACAAACACACACACACACACACACACACACACACACACACACACACACACACACACACACACACACACACACACACACACACACACACACACACACACACACACACACACACACAGACACACACACACACAAGCAGGATACTGTTCTCACACATAAACACACACATTTTCTAGGACTGGGAATAGAACCTCTACTTGTCTAGTCATTGCTACTACACTGTTATGCATTTATTGCATGCACCACAAAGCTTACAGGGTGAAGAGTGTCCCAAGGTAATTCCAAGGTGAACAATATCATCAGGTCTTGTAAAGTATGGAAATGGATGATTTACTAGGTGAGAATGGACCCAGAATATTTGAACCTACAGTTATACCCACTTACAAACACAAATACACTCATACACACATTTGTCAGGACTGAGATTAGCAGCCTTGCCTATCTTGTTAGTCAGTCCATACTGTTATACAGTTCCTGCATGTGGCACAAGGCTTATTGGGCTGAAGAGTGTCAACAGACACCTCCATGGTTGATGAAGACAGCGAGCTTTGTAAAGTAGCCCTTGGGACGTGTACTGGGAGTACTATGGTCTAAAAATGTAAAACCCACCCTCCCAATGGATATAGTTCTCACTCAAACTCATACACAGGATACAGTTCTCACACACACACACACACACACACACACACACACACACACACACACACACACACACACACACACACACACACAAAACAGCTCTGCACTGCCCATTCATAGAACACTGCTCCAAACACATACATATGATGTCAACCCTATGGCCCAACCTAAGCCTCTGGCAAACCCACACAACACCCTGTGCATATGATGATACCTGTGCCATATCCCTGTCATCCATACTATTAATGCAGGGACATGCTAATATGGTTCTGATGCACAGGGTGAATTAAGTACAGTTTATCTATGTAATACTGTGTAAGGTGCTGTCAAATGGCATTTGTAATGGGTGTACTTCAGACTGTGTGTACCTTTTCAGCCACGATGCATTATCGTTGTTAGTAATGCTGACTGAATGTAGTCTCACATGCTGTATTCTGTTTGTGTTCTAGGTGTCTGTGTGTCAGCAGGATGTGGCCCTACAGACATTGCCAATGAGGGGTATGGCAGAGTGGTAACACATTGACCATCTCATAACTGAGGTACAGTTGTATATGTACACATTTAGCAGGTCTGTGTAACAGTTATTGCATGTGCCAAAGAGCTTATAGGGCTGAGGGATGTATACAGGTAAGCCTATGGTGGTTGACATCAGCAGCTCTTGTAAAGTGGACAATGGTAAGTGTAGTGGGTGGAACACGTCTCAGATTGGTAAAACCCACACCCCCAGAGGATAGTGTATTGACCAAACACACAGAGAATACTGTTCACACACACACACACACACACACACACACACACACACACACACACACACACACACACACACACACACACACATGCACAGGCTCACAGTTGCCAGTGTTGGTTATTGCAGGTGGTACGGCACTAATAGTGTGATGACGGTTCCAAGGTACCTGTAAAGTGAATAACATCACATGTCCTTGTGAGGTATGGCAATGGGGGTGTACTGGATGTGGAAGGACTCATTAGACTGTCACCTATGAGTCTACATACTCACAAACACTGCTATATACACTAATGCACACACAATTGCCAAAACTGACATTAACAGCCCTGCCTATCATGTTATTCATTCCATACTGTTACATAGCTATTGCATGCAACATGGGGATTATACGGCTGATGAGTGTCTGCAAATACCTCTACAGTGTATGTAAATAGTGGCCTTTATGAAGTGGACCTTGGGACATGTACTGGGAGTACCATGGCCTAAAATTGTAAACCACGGCCACCCGATGACTATAGTTCTCACTCAAACACACACAAACACACACACACACACACACACACACACACACACACACACACACACACACACACACATACACACACACACACACACACACACACACACACACACACACACACACACACACACACACACACACAAGCAGGATACTGTTCTCACACATAAACACACACATTTTCTAGGACTGGGAATAGAACCTCTACTTGTCTAGTCATTGCTACTACACTGTTATGCATTTATTGCATGCACCACAAAGCTTACAGGGTGAAGAGTGTCCCAAGGTAATTCCAAGGTGAACAATATCATCAGGTCTTGTAAAGTATGGAAATGGATGATTTACTAGGTGAGAATGGACCCAGAATATTTGAACCTACAGTTATACCCACTTACAAACACAAATACACTCATACACACATTTGTCAGGACTGAGATTAGCAGCCTTGCCTATCTTGTTAGTCAGTCCATACTGTTATATAGTTCCTGCATGTGGCACAAAGCTTATTGGGCTGAAGAGTGTCAACAGACACCTCCATGGTTGATGAAGACAGCGAGCTTTGTAAAGTAGCCCTTGGGACGTGTACTGGGAGTACTATGGTCTAAAAATGTAAAACCCACCCTCCCAATGGATATAGTTCTCACTCAAACTCATACACAGGATACAGTTCTCGCACACACACACACACACACACACACACACACACACACACACACACACACACACACACACACAAACATACTTGCCAGGCCTGAGATGAGTACCGCTACCTATCTAGTTATGTCTAATATAGTGTTATGCATTTATCGCATGCACCACGAAGCTTATAGTGTGAAGAGTGTCCCCCAGTTCTTCTAAGGTGAGCAACATCACCAACCCTTGTAAAGTATGGCAATGGACAGTGTACTGGGATAGTGAGGCCTCAAAATGCTGTATCCAACAAATATACACACAAACACTTGCACGCACACATTTGCCAGGACTCAGAGTAGAACCCCTACTTGTGTAGTCATTGGTACTAGAATGTTAAGCACTATTGCATGCAACACGGGGATTATACGGCATGCAATAGCTATGTAACAGTATGGAATGAATAACATGATAGGCAGGGCTGTTAATGTCAGTTTTGGCAATTGTGTGTGCATTAGTGTATATAGCAGTGTTTGTGAGTATGTAGACTCATAGGTGACAGTCTAATGAGTCCTTCCACATCCAGTACACCCCCATTGCCATACCTCACAAGGACATGCACCACAGAGGTTATTTGGTGAAGAGTGTCCCAAGGTACCTATAAAGTGAATAACATCACCAGCCTTTATAAAGTATGGCAATTGTAGGTGTACTGGATGAGAAGGGCTTCAAACTACTTTCACCTACATGTTTACACACTCACAACTACTTTTATAGACACTAATACACACACGCACACATCTGCCAGTACTGAGATCCATAGGTTCATAAGTTCATAGGTGTGTACTATGCGAATGGCCATGGAGCCTTTACAATCCTAGCCCATAGGATTACCCTGGCATCGTGCCACCTGACGTTAGTCCCCAGTGTGTCTAATGAGTATAGCCACTGGATTAATCCCCAAGGTGGGATTTCTATTCCCTATCTACTCATCCAGATTTCTCTTGAAGACGGGCAGTGAGATGCTCTGCTTGACATGTATGTGAAGTCTATTCCATAGCTTGGGCAGTCACTGGGTTATGAACCTGTCCCTCTAGCATGTTCTGTTGATTGTGGAAATGGGGTTGAGGTCTCTAGGGCATGTGGTGCAGATGGATGTTGTTCTTTAGATGTAGCATTCCTGACAGAGCTGGGTCAGACATAGCTTTGTAAGTCAAGCAGAGATCACCTCTAAGTAGCCAATATGAGACAGAAAATAGTTGGAGTTATTGGAGTCTGTCCATATATGCAAGTGTTTAAGGCATAGGATCCTCTTTGGGAGGTACTTTTGCAGTCTCTCCAGTTGTTGCAGGTGTCCAGTGAGGTACATGCCAAATGGGCCACTGTATTCATTGATTGGCCTAATGAGGGGAGAGTAGAAGGACACAATGATCTCTTACTTCCTGGATGCAACACCCTTAGTAATGAGATGTGCCACATAGAAGGACTTTCTGAAAACAGTGGCACTGTGGTGGGCAGCAGAGAGCTTGCTGTCAACTTGTGTTCCCAGTTCTCTTATAATGACTTCAATGTTCAGTAGACTGCCATTGATGTCGTGATTCATGGGCACCAAGTTGTTCACAAAGGGGTTGGTGGCACCTTTTCTGGCATTGAGCTAAAGTCCAGGATTCTGACACCAGTCATAAGTCTCAGTGAGGTCTTTCTGCAGGATGTTGACATCATGTGGATAGGTAATAATAGCACCCACCTTACAGTTGTCTGCGAACATTGTCAGCCAGAGTTCCTTCATGTTGGGATGGAATTTAGAGCCATAGATACTGAATATGAGGGGACCTTGGACCAAACCCTGTGGGACTCTACTCGTGACTGGTCAGCATTCTGCCATGGAGTCCACTGCTTTCACACAGTGGGTTCTATCTGTGAGCCAGTTTGCAAGCCACCTAGTGATATAGGGGTTGATGCATAGCTGAGTGTGTTTGTCTATGATTCCTTAGTGGGGAATGGTTTCCAAGGATAAAAAGGCCTGCCTATCTTGTTATTTATTCCATATTGTTACATAGATCTTGCACATGACACAGAGCTTATAGGGTGTCAGAGTGCCTACAGTTACCTCTACAGTGGATGACAACACTGGGCCTTGTAAAGTGGACACTGGGACATGTACTGGGTGGACCACAACAAAAAATTGAAAAACCTGTCCCAATGGATATGGTTCTCACTCAAACACACACACACAAAATACTGTTCTCGCACACACACATTTGCCAGGACTGAGATTAGAACCCCTACCTATCTAGTTATTGCTAATACTGTGTTAGGCATTTATTGCACATGCCATGAAGCTTATAAGGTGAAAGGTGTCCCAAGGTACTTCTAAGGTGAGGAACATCACCAACCCTTGTAAAGTATGGCAATGGGTGATGTACTGGGTGAGAGAGGCCACAAAATACCTTAACCTACACATACACACACACCAATACACTCACACACACATTTTCCAGGACTGAGATTAGAACTCCTGCTTAACTAATTATTTTCACAATAGTGTTACACAATTACCACATGCGTCACAGAGCTTGTAGGCCTGTGGGCTAACCAAAGGTACTTCTAAGGTGACTGACAGGACTGCTAAAGTAGGGCAATGGGAAGTGTACTGGGTGTGAACAGGCCCAAATCATTAACCTACAAACACACACACATTTACATTTGCCAGGACTGAGATTATAACCCCTACCTAACTAGTTATTTGTACTATAGCATTACACAATTATCGCAAGCACCCCAGAACTTGTAGGGCTGTGCGCTGTCCAAAGGTACTTCTAAAGTGACTGACATCAGCAGGACTGCTAAAGTAGGGCAATGGGAAGTATACTGAGTGTGAATGGGCTCAAAATCTTTAACTTACAAACACACACACACACACACACACACACACACACACACACACCACACACACACACACACACACACACACACACACACACACACACACACACACACACACACACACACACACACACACACACACACACACACACACACACACACACACACACACACACACACACACACTGCCCAAAGGTACTTCTAAGGTGAATGACATCAGCAGATCTTCTGAAGTAGGGAAATGAGAGATGTACTGGGTGCGGATGGACTAACCACTTATTCCTACACCCCCCGCTGCTGTTATTACTCTACAAACTTACATGTTACTGCATTTCTATGGGAAAATTTGTGTGGGGGCCACACCTGTCAATGGTACACATTTGCACAGACTGTGCTGATATTGGCTATACATTTTGGTTCAGTTTTGCATAGCATTGTGCCCTGTCTTGGAGAATAGAGGCACATCACTAGAGACCACAGGTTAGATTGTAATGGCATACAATTGAGTTTCAGACTACTTACTCTTCAGAGCCTTACTGCAAATGCAGGGCCTGCTGTGATATTACTGTGTAAGTCTGTAGGGGGTATTCCATCATTGATGCCACTTGTGGGCCTTTGTCAGACTTTCCTTTATGGCTTTATATAGCTCACTTTCTGGGTGAGTCTGAGGGGTTAGTATGGGATCCCCACATTGACATCCATGCATGTGACCTATGACCCCCAATAGGGGCCCCCCACATATACTGCAGTGGGATTTATCACCTTGGACAATACTGCTATATTGTGGAGAAGCCAGTATTATGCAGACATTTCCTGGTTTCCCACATAGCTGTCAGTTGTCTGCTGCTATGCCAGTAGGCCACCCCATTCCCTTGCATGCATACAGCATTACCATAGATATGCTACCAGAACATACTAAGCCATTCATTTATTAAGAAGACTGACTTACCTTGTACCTGCGACAGTTGTGAGAGCAGTGCTTGGAGCTGCCTATGTTGGATGCATGCAGTACACTGCCTATACATGGTAAGTTACAGGTAATGTGATGTGTGTACAATCCATTTTACTGTGTGTGCAAGTCAGAGAGAGGTGTCAGTCCCAGGGTCCCTACATTGTCAGTGTGTGGGCTATGCATAGCCTCTTTACCAAGGCCTGGGCATACTAGGCACTCATCCTTCTGCCTACAGGAGCAGGCTCAGGGGCTTTCTCCTCTGAGTCCCTCTGTGCCTGTGGTGACACTGACAATGGTTGGCAGCTGTGTGTACCTTCCCTGTGCTGTCCCTGCTGCAGCTGTTTCTGCAGGATCATGTTGTGTAGCATGGCACATACTATAAACATGTGTGCACATGTGTCTGGAGAGTACTGCAAGGATCCACCAGATATGTCAAGGCAGCAGAACCATGACTTTAGCATCCCAAATACACACTCTATAATGATCCTGGTTTGTACGTGTGCCTCATTATAGCATTCTTCAGTGGGTGGGTGTGCATTTCTAATGGGTGCCATCATCCACAGCTCCAGTGCATAGCCAGTACCCCCCACCAGATGGCCATACGAAATGTCCACTGGCAAATGCCTGATGCAGCTGTGATGAATGCCAGATGTGGGACTCGTGATAGCTTCTAGAGCTGCCAGCACACACATTCATGATAATGCCATGGGAATTGCAGATGAATGGACAGTTGATGGAGAGGAAGCCCTTGCAGTTTATGTAGACACTATCCTGTTCACTGGGTGGTGCTTTGATGTGGATGTGTGTGCAGTCTATTGCACCCAGTACCTCCGGGTATTCTGCTACATAGTGGAAGAGACGCATATTGCTGGTCCTCTCCTCATGGGGGCTGGGGAAGTAAATGTGCTCACCAGCATGTGGTAGGATGCCATCTAGGAACTGGTTGAGTACCCTGGATGCAGATGTCTGTGAGACCCCCATGATGTCCCCAGTAGGTCTTTGAAAAGTCCCTGTAGCTAGTATTCTTAAGGCTACACATACATTGGTATCCACTGGGATGAGTTCTCCTTTGTTAGCTCTGGGACTGAGTTGAGGCTGGCACAGTTTGATGATTTGCTGAAGTATATCTCTGTCCAGCCTGTAGTGCTCTACTATCTCCAGATCATGTAGCCCCTGATAAGTTATCCTGGCTCTGAAGACTCTTCTCCTCCTTCTCGGTCTGGGGCAGTTGTCAGCATTATCCTCCTCACCATCCTCAGCCTCTCGCACATACTGATGGATCAAAGCAATAGCAGCCCATAACATTTTTTCAGTTAAAATTTCCTTGCATGTGTAGAGCAATGGTGCAGAGTTTGTGGGAAAAACAGACTGAAATGTGTTTGCATAGTTTGTACTGTTGTGCTGCAGATGCTGCCTGTATGATTGGCTGACTATGATGCATTCCACCTGTCAGCTATGTTATTTGCACTTGATTGCTTTTATTCTGCTATTTCCATTTATTTTCTTTTGTCACCTTCTCATTTCCACCCCTTTTAAGCCCCAAGGCACACTGCCCAAATGTAAACAGTCCTGCTATTTATGTTTTGTTGTTGTTGTTGTTTTAGACCTGGTGTGCCACACAAACCCATTTGGCTAAGGTAAACAATGAGAAATGGCCCTCCCCTGGTCATGACCATGCTCTTAATTTCATGGTATAAGTCAATACAGCTTGAGACACACCCCCTTGCTTAGCTCTTCTTAGCTAAATTCAACTGTGAGCCGTGGAGCTCCAATGTGCTTACACCAAGCATGATACACCCCCCTTTTCATGTCAGCTCCTTCTCCTGCTTACACCACTGCCTTATAGCTCCTACACAGTTAGGTGCAGTTCGGCACTTGTCTCCTTTTTGTGAGTCAGTAAATTTCCCTCATTAGCATACCCTACTGCCTTAGTCCCTAGTTACAGCACCACACCGGTGCCTTTCCCCTAATCAACCACTGCTCCCTGCTATTGTTTTGATTCAGCATGCCATAGACTATAATGGCAAAATCCAAAGTTCACTTAGAATTGCCTTTTCACATTTGTTTTTATTTTTGGCACAATGCCGTTTACATGCCGCTGCCCTATGCTTAAACGGCCGAGATCGCCAACAAAAATAAACTCTGATTTTTTTTTTCATTTTGAAATAAGTTTCCATGCTAATAGCCATATCCTTAGGCCATTGGCATGCCTAAGGATTTTAATGCATGCTTTACTTTGAATTGTAATGCCTCTGTTTTGATTTTTGCAGAAATGTATTCGGCTAGTAGCTGAATACATTTCTGCATGCTACACTATTCTACCACGGATGCCTGCCTGCTTACTGGATCACTAATTGACCTCATTTGCATGGTTTTCAACAGCAAATGAGGTCATTGGCATAATCCAGTCATGTCTGTGGCAGAATAGTGTTAGCAGGCTTGTGCATGCCCCCAGGCTTGTTTACTGGATAGCTCAGCAGCCATATTCCATGCAGGAGTGGCTACACTATTCCTGCATGGGAAAAAAAAGCTTTATTAAATCCTGGGGACAGTCTTTAATGGACTGCAGCTGTCCATATTCAACAGTTCATTCCAAATTGCTGTATCCACATGTGGATTTCCTGTTGCCCCTTGAGTGCATCCACAGGATTTTCTTCTTTGGTATCATACAGCTTCATAATTTCCTCTGAGCACAACCAGCCTAAAGTCTCCACTATAGGAATAAAATCCCTTTTTTCTAAGAGGCAAATCTATCTGTGATCTGCTTCCAGATACTCTTTTAACAGTATTTCTAATATGATTTACATTTCCTGAGTCTTTTGCATTAGGAATTTCCTTATTATGCTAGGTATACTTGTTTGTATAAGATTTTTATATGTATATTGTGAAATAGTGTCAACTGCTCAGAACAGAGACAACTGTGCCTTTATGCCTAAGACAGGAATAAGGTAAATGTGGTAATGGGAATCTGGTACAATAAAACTTTTCTAGGCCCACTACCATATTAAAAAGTAGATTCCAGAACAAATGTCTTTTTTGTGCTAGATAGCTTTGTGTGTGCTGCCATGGTACAGTGGTTGTGCACAGGATTTAAGAGAACACATACATGGGTTTTATACCTGTGGGCTGGTTAGCATTGCTTCAATCTTTATTTACCTGTGTAAATAAACTCATGTCTTCAAAGCTGTAAAGATGCTGAAAAGATTGCTTTATTTCTGAAAATAATAGAGATGCTACACTGGTGACTTGCAGATGGACACTTTATACAAATGGTAATGTTAGGAAGCTGTTTGGAATATGTTTGATCTGAGTTTCTTTTTTCACCTTCCTAAAAAATGCTAACTTGTATTGAAGAGCAATCACTTACTTTCTGCTTAAAAGCTCCCAGAAGTGACTGTTACCTTTTAAAGCAACTTGCACTGTCTTGATTTAAAAATATTTCTGTAACTGAGAAACTGCTAATCCCTTGTGCCCAAATGGTAATTTACTTCAGCAAGATATATCCTTGTGGCAAGAAAAAGAGTTATTGTGTAGAACTGCGAAAACAATGAGGTGGGTCAATCTCTTATCAGCGAATGGCCACACTGTTGAACGTATAATTAATTAATTAATTAATTAATTAATTAATTAATTAATTGATTGATTGATTAAATTCAGTTTGATAACTGGGGAAGTCCACTAGGACTAAAAGGAGCCCGTTTTTATTGGAGGCCCGGAGAGAAAAGCTCCAGTAGCAATGACAAACATATTAGCATATACATACAAAGCAAAGAAGTCATACAGCTTTATGCAGCATTCTACATAAAAAAAATCTACATTGTACAATAATGATAAAATCTCATAACTGTACAGTCTAAGAGTCATTAACAGTGAATTACTATTGAAATTTTACATTCCACAATAATAGTAAAAATCTAGCAAAAGAACAGTCGAATAATCTCTTAAAAATATAGGCCATTGGACTATTCTGACTGAGATCACATTATGGAAGGGATCAGGAAATTTGCCCTTTTACCCACTGTAATGCAATTTTGGAATTGATATATATATATATATATATATATATATATATAATTAGTGTGGGGTGTAGGTAGTGGGGGTTTGATGGCCTGCATTGTCTATGAGATTACGTTCAACAATGTGACCATTTGCTAATATGACATAGACCCCAGTGTGCCCATGTGGGGATTTATTTTCAAAATAATCCTTTTTGTCAGTGGCTGGATGGAGAATCAAACACATTAAGTAGCACTATTTCTCTGCTGTGAATGTAATCATAGATTAAGAATAAAAACTGAACCAATTGCTAGCTCCAAGATATTTTATAACATTTGCAGTGAAGCTAGCACATAGCCAAAGGGAAGGAATGTGTAAGTTCTGTAAAGTGAAAAAAAACTAATGTTATTTAAAACTTGAAATTGTATGTTACAACATGATATAGAAGTGAATGAGAGGAACTGTGACCAACTACTTGAATATCTTCTCCTTGGTCTAGTGGAAGTGAAGTACCCTAAGCCTTATATGAATTTGTTTAATTTGAACAGCAGCACATCAGACATCCTAGAGTCTTGTTCTATATTTACCATCTAAAGAATATGATAAAACCAATAATGCCTATACTAGTTGAATATATATATAGAGAGAGTTCAGCAGACACAATACAGAGTGTTTAGAATAAAATGCATATCTCAATTAAATCAAACCAAGATATAAATTATCTGCATTTGTACTCATTGCTGCTTATGTAAATAATCTTGTTGTCTTGGCTTTATATTTCTTGATCTTTACTGGTAAAAAGAGGTGAGATTGCAAGTGATAGTGAGCAGAAGCTACGTCACACATCTGTGCATGACGTAAAGCATTGCAGCTTTTGTGTGACTTAACTTGCATGGTTAGAGCAACACGTTTACTATACTTAATGTAATATGTAGATATATATATTGCTAGTGTGACGTTTCTCATGGGTGTTGATTTAAACTCTCTTTGAGTTCTGTCCACTGATTTTGATTATTCTTTTCCTTTTGAATTCTTAATTCATTTGCAAATGAATATGGATTCCTTAAAGGAGTATGCAATTAATAATCTGCTAAAGCACAGGTATCTTGTACAACACACTAAACGCTGCATAAATTTAAAGGTAGCACCTGATAAGACTGGTGATCTGTTTACATGATGTCAAAAGTTGGATATTTCCTTACCATTATTAGTAGTAAATCTAGACTTACTGATAATGATTGCACTTGTGCAATTGGCACAGCTTGGAGAACTGTTGTTACGTATATTAATGACTGGACTGGAGAGATAAATAATGTTAGACAAAAAACAAATAGAACAAATTTAAGAAAATAAGTGTCTATTTTCTGTAAAGATCACTCGACCCTTATTGAACAAGATAATGTCACTGACAACTTTAGAATTCTGGATACAAGTATTCAGCAATATGAGGACTCAACGCATATATAATAAAATAAAAAAAGAAAGAAAGGAAAGAAAGGAAGACGTTCTCAACATATGAGAAGGAAGAAAAAGGAACTGATAAATGTCTGCAAAGCAAAGACAATGCATTCCATAAATGAGACTGTTATGCTCTGTAACACAGATTATAAGGAGTGATAGCATTATTAATTCACAAGGCCTTCCTTCTACAGAAAAAGACAACTTTTTTCCAAAACAGAAGGTAGAAAAAAGAGACAAGGGGCAGGTGAAAAGGAAGGTATAAAAATGTAACGTGGAAGGACTGAAGATTATTAGTTTAAGAAAAAAGAGGAGAAGCTAAAGATGTGGATGTACAAAGCCACCTGGATGAGAATGGTATGTCTGCAAATGCAATAAGCAATGAAAACAGAGGGATTCCTATCTAACAGCTGCTAGAGCAGATATTAATGAATTAATAGCAGAAAATTCTTCAGATCTGGTCAAAAAAGCTATTCTTGCAATTAGAGATTCAGTTATTAGAAGAGATGATACTTACATTTGCAGAGAAGATAATGAACATTGACTAGTGCTATGTTGCCAGGAGCAATAATAGATGATGGGAGACAGGCCCTAGAATGCCTTAATGTAAGGAAGTGTGGATCTGTTTTTATCCATGTCAGTACAAATGATCTCATCTACAAGGACTGAGTTTGTAGGAAACTTTTGCCAGGAGGAAAAATACATGATGTGAGACAGGCCTTAGAATGCCTTAATGTAAGAAAGTATGGATGTGTTTTTATTCATGTCAGTGCAAATTAACTCATCTACAAGGACTCTCTGACTGTTTGTAGGAAACTTACAGCCATCTTAGATAGCATAGCTTGTACAGGTGTTATGACATATTTTTCACAAATCACACATAGAAAGTCAGGTCACCATGAATAAATAAACTCTGCTGGTAATTTCCTGCATCAAAAAAAAATTCTGTTTTAAAAATGGGAATGTGTAGTACAACCAAGCCTATGTTTGGGCACAAAGGTGTTCAGACAGGATGGCATTAGTTGCCAAAATCAGGGAAGATAATTTTTGCAGCAGACATTTTGCAATATTTAGAAAACACAAGATAGGGTTTTTGCCAGGTCAAAAATTTAAATTTCACAGATAGCAAGATTTGATGCATCTCTGGTGGTTGTTAATGACAGGAGGATTAATAATAAAGTTTGTTTTTTTATTGGAAAATATGCTATGTTCCACAAGGTTGATGTTATTGTTTCTGAAACATGTTTAAAGAACAATGACTGGAAACCATTTCTGTCAGGGTATAAATGTCTTTGTTATAACAGACATTCTAACAAAAAATCAAGTGATGGTGTTATGATAGGGATTAAAGACTGTTATGAGACCTTTGGTTTTTACACGTTCATTGATAACACCAATACTATTGATTGTGTAACTGTGACAATGAAGACAACCCCTGAACATAAAACAATTGTTGGAGTGTACAGACCACTAAATTCAAGTGCTGATGACATGGAGAAATTCATATATTTTTTGCAGGAAACACAAGAGGGAAGAATAATATCAGCTGGGGACTTAAATTTACCAGAAGCAGACTGGAATAATATTGATTCAACAACATTAGTAAGGAAATTATTCACAATGTATATTCAGGAACAACAGTTGCTTCAGACTGTAAAAAAGCATATCAGGGAATGGAGCATGTTTGTGTTCCTAAATAAATTACTGCTACTTCATGTCAAGTTTTACCACCACTGATATGCAGAGATCCTGGGGTTATAAAGGTCAATTTGTTGCTAGATAATTCTGCCAAACTGAAATCAAAATCAGTGCACAAAAGATTAATAAAAGATTATATGGAAGCAAAGCAGTCACTATGTAAAACTAACTGGAGTGATTCTTTCAGTGAAAAAACTGCAGAAGTAATGTGGACAGTTATAAAAATGAAATTGCTTGAATGAAAAAAAATAAAATAAATAAATAAAGTTGAACAGCACACAGTGTCAGGAGCATTTATTTTCATATGAACAAGATATTTGATTAATGTGAGACAAAAAATATAAGAAGTGAAAAAGAGGTTCAACTACAACTTTGAAAACTGAAATAAGCTTGACAGACAAGTTAAACATAGGTGCAGATTCAATAGGGACTACACAGTAGCATGCCGTTTTGTATTTAGTATGCAGCTCTATATGCCATGTAGAGCCATGCAAACATGTTAAACAACGTGGCATGATAATGACAGCATAAACAGCTGAGTAGAGCTGTATACTAACTAACCAATTAAAGATGGATGAGGTATTCAACAAGCTATTAAGCAACTGTAGATTCAGTGTAGGTTTTCCCTGCTAATTCCAAAACCTATTGGAATACAGCCATGGAAACTATTCTACACAGAAACAATATTAGGGGCTGCAGTTGCTCTTAAACACATGTATGTGCAATGGGCCCAAATATATGCTGCTGCTAATAGACCTCAGCCAAGAAGAAGAAGAAGGGTATTTAGACTCCCTTTTAACTTACTATGGTCTGTATGATGTGGAAATTGTATAGCACTACAGGGTGGAGAGAGACACATGCAGGTGAGGAGTCAGAGGGGGATCCAGCAGTCACTGTTGCTGTAGGTAGACTTAGGTGTACACACTATGCTCTTGCCGTCACCAAGAGGCAATTTATAGAACACATGCTCACCAGCTAAGAGTAAAACCTGCATCCTATGCAAATCCATACAATAATACTGATGCCAGGCAATACTCACAACCATTATTTACCCATGTAATGACTATGTACTGCTAGCATCACACTGATTTAACCCCAAAGTAAAACACTTATAACTGCTGGACTATCGAGGTAAGTGTTGAACATGGAATATGACAATAAATGTCTAAGAACACAATTGAAACTGGCAGATCCTTGCATACTGTTATTTTCTAATGTAACTAAGTATAAGTTATGTGATATAAGATCACTGTATTTGTAACATATCACACTCACACACAAACCAATGTGTAGTCCGAAACAAGGAATAACAAAGGAGTGCTGTATTGTTTACCATGAAAATACCAGGGATGACTACACAATTGCAAGAGCAAAACTCTTGAAACCCAACTTTTGCTCTGGAAACACACAAATAATATTTGGCTCCCCCACCCCCAAAACAACAGGATAATGAGAATGTGTACAATCCAAGGAATAACACATAATTCACTTGTTACAAAAGCTTTCCACACAATTCTCACAAAATGTGTACAGATTTACAGCACAAAATTCAATTATATACAAATGCTAGGCACCTCTCACTGTGCCCAGCACTCTCCTGGTGGTGTCTCTGGGCCATCTTACAAGCATCATACCCCTGTGTCATTCACAATATAGTACTTTACATTGCCATGTAATGAGATAGAAAAACTTTAAGCTAACCAGTTTTAACAATAACACTTGCAATGACAGTTCATAAGGCTGTGTATCTGTGAAAGTCAATGCATGGCAAAAATGCCTATGCCAGGAATGAAGTATAAGAAGTGCATACAGATAACAGTTTAATAACCTAATGCATATAAATAATTCTCTTCATAACATGTGGACAAATCTATCATGTACCTGAAAAATGCAAGCATTTCTTAGCAACATCAGAAGCCTCCTGTGCAGATACATCTTAAAGAATCTCAATCATCCGTGTTCTACAAATGCTCAGGTCCTCTCACCAGTTCCTTAGCTACATGGTTAGCTTGTTATGGTGTAGATTCAGGCCTCTGAGCACAGTGAAGACGCAGATGAGGTGGGAACTCATCAGAATTGCTGAATCAAAAACTTTGGCTTCATGTAGCAGATGTAAGGCACTACCTCAGTGTTTGTTCCTAATGGATTGCAACTGTGAATGATTAGTTGGAGGGAGAAAGAATACACAACAATACAGACTCACTACCTGCAGTGGGTGTGTCAGCCTGGATAACGTACAAAATGTAGAAGTCATTGTAGCAAGCTTTAAAATAGATGTGAACACTGCCCATTTTTCATTTCCAGTGTACTAATAGCCAACCTCTACTTCCTTTAATGAAAACTATTTTACTGTCATGTAATATAGTCATATATTTTAAGGACAATGATTCAAAATGCCTTATAGAATGCTTATCCTATGCGCAGATAAGAAAAGAACGATATAAAGAAAAGACAGAGCTGCACTGTTGCAAACAATACTCATAAATGGTTGTGTGATTTATCGTTACGCTAAATATGTAAGTAAAACTGGTACAAACAACTGGGACTTTAAAAGAATTATAGGCCTTTATAATACTTTGGTGGAAATGGAACTTGTTTACATGTACAATGCTTCTGATTTCTGCTGTAAAGCTGTTTCTGTGGCAAAGAGAGATAAAACATTTTTACTTTGCTTTCTTGGTTAAGTAGTCTGAGAGTACACATCTACAGTTGTGTAGAAATCTATAATGCATGTTAAAATGTATTTTATATTTTTTTATAATGTTAATATTTGTGCAGTGTACAGCTTAGAGCAAACATGGTCAGAAGAATGAATACAGTAAATTTAATGTTGTTACTTATATGATAAAGACTGCATACATTATAGCTAAGACCCAAGAGTGTGTGTAGCACACCTGGTAAACATGATGAGCCATACAGTATGTAGTATCTGTAGATCATGGTTCAAGTCCCACATTTATCTTTTAATGTTGAAACCCAATACACACTTTTTACCAGAGTAATGCATGTTTAGCATTGCTTGCCAAGTTTGCGCATCACTTACCTTCACTCAAACATGTTCTAAAGGACCAAGCAACAAGCAGACATAGTCAGTTTCAATAAGGATACATTGTTGTGTCTTTTGCTTACCATTGCTCAAACCCGCTAAGTGGCATTGCGAGACAGTCCCCTGGCTACAGGTCCACAACACCTACAGACAATATGCAGACACTTGTCAATTTCAAAAAGATATATTTTTTAATATTTTGCTTAACATCGCACAAACCCACTAAGCAGCGTTGCACAATGGTCAACAACACCTGCAGGTCCAGAACACCTGCAGACACCAAGGACTCGTGTCAATTTTAAATGGATGCAATGTATCATGTGTGGTTCGCCGTAGCACAAACATGCTAAATGGCATTGTGTGGCAGTCAGCATGCATACATAGTAATGAATGTGAAAATATACAGCTACTCCCTAGTTGTTCCTGGGGCAGCAGTTGTAAGTTAAGGGCTATAGTACAGGTGAGTCTGGGTTCTAATACAGAAAAACCCAAAGTTTTAAAACTGCTGTTTCAATTTATTTCATATAACAATTAAGATTCAAAAAATAATTATCGTTAACAGGAGCATTGAGCATACACAGGATTTCAGATATATATTAAATGTGTAACAGTGCGTAGCAGTAGAATTATGGTTGTACAATTAAACATTTACTTTCTCAACCTCCATGTCACACAGATACATGTTTAAACACTCAGCTCTTTAATGTATATGTATAACTAATGAGCAGGTCAGACAAATAAGGTTTCAGTTGCGATGAACACTCTAACCAGTAATGAATGTAAAAAAACATCTGTAGCCCAACCTTCTCTGTGGAAAGTGATACAAGTTAATGCTCACAATGCATGTAACCCAGGGTTCTAATCTAGCACACTCACAATTTTATTAATGCTTGTTCATTCAGTTTTAAAAAATAAGGAAAATGTAAGCATAACTATAAATAAACAATTTAATTATAAATAATATTATATAAATAGATAATTATAAATAAACAAATAAACAATTATAAACAATAACTATGCATAGCACTGCAGCTCATATGAATTGTATGTGTGCCTGAGGGTATGCTGCCAATTATGTTTCTGTAATTATAATTTTATTTTCTGGCCTTGGATGGATTTCTTACTTCAATGTTAGTCACACACACACATGAATGTATAAGCCAGCACCTTGTCAGGTCACACACATATATGGTTAACCCCTCACACTGTCCTTTGTACATGTGCTTGTATATATATATATATATATATATATATATATATATATATATATATATATATATATGTGTGTGTGTGTGTGTGTGTGTGTGTGTGTGTACATATATATATATATATACACACACACACACACATATATTCTCTGTTTGACACTGTTTTTATACAGTACTTCACTGCAGTCATTCCTTCTGGCAGTTCAAATAAATTATTACATATAATTGTTGATTTACATCATGAATACATATGCAAAAATATTAGATAGAGCTAGAATCAAACCCTGTATCCTCTTTGCTCAAAACAAGAACTCATTGCTCTTACATCTACTGTCACAGTTTCAACTAGGCAGCAGGTGTGTTCCTTCCATGCAGTATTGTCCAAAGTGCTGACTGCCATGCCTCTCCACTTAGGGGAGGAAAGCAAACCAATAAAACTCTCATAACTTTCTAAATGAGACCGACACCTACATTTGTTCATTGCTTAACTGCACGCAAATGGGGAAAGCCATATAAATACTTTTTTAAGGTTCTTCAATTTATGACAGAACATATCTGATATGGACTAGTTATGAACACCATAGTATCTGTTAGCTATGTCCCCCATAGCCAATATTGACAAGTACTTCTCTAGTTCAAGTTGAGTCCTTAAATGTGCATATCGCATGTGCAAACACTTTGCCATAAATCACTCAAATCAGCTGCTCAGCAGTGCCTATGGAACGTACTTATTGGCATGTACTACTTACCTTTACTGCCCTGTTACTCTACATACCATTAAAGTCCATATACAAACATAACCAAAGGGAAGGCACTTTTTAGTGACTGAACACATACTTACACTCAGTCTTGTTACCTGTATCCATGCACTTGAAACTTGGTATCTCAGTACCTATTCCCAAATATCAACTGCATTACAGAAAAAAATACCAAAAATGCATTGTTACATACCATGTACACCTTTATAATGAAAATGCACATTCAGATTTTCTTATACTTGTATTAATGTGGACAGCATTTGTTTGAAAATGTGAACACACAAATATGATCACAAAAATGTATGTGTCGATATGTGACAATTTAAGTGTGTAATGTACACAACATACTGGGAAAACCTGTATATGTCTCATTTCTGCTATATGCTTTCCTGACAGCTGTTCGCATCTAGTTTGGCAGGCTGTCTTATAAAGTAGACCTGCACATTGGAAACACAAAAGGAAATACTACAGACATACCTTGCACACCACTCTCATAACAGGAAATGTCAACCACATCATATAAATACCACTATGACAAGGCAAATACATACTTCAGGGGTGTTGCAATCATTAAATACTGTGTTTTGCAGATGGGAACAAAATATTTGCATGTGTATTAGATTAGCACAGCAGCCACATTATGTGTGTGTATCTATTTACGAGTATATGTGTGTGTGTGTGTGTGTGTGTGTGTGTGTGTGTGTGTGTGTGTGTGTATAGTCAGAGAGACATAAATTTGTATCCTACTATCATCAATCTGGTCTCATGCAGAGCTAATATCATTACAGTTGTACATAGCTACACATCTATTTCATACAGGCCTCCCAACATCCATTGATGATGTCATCCACTATAAATTGTCAAGCATCATTGTAAAAGTCAGACTTGTGCTGCACTACTTGCATTAAGTACTGAGTTCTCTAGCTGCTGTGCTTAGTTGAGTAGGGGTTTTAATCTTAGTATGATCAACTGGTGTGTGTGTGTGCGTGTGTGTGCGCGTGTGTGTGTGTGTGTGTGTGTGTGTGTGTGTGTGTGTGTGTGTGTGTGTGTGAGTGTGTGTGTGTGTCTAGTCAGAAAAGAGTAACTGTGTATCCTACTGTCAACAATTCAAAGGACTGCAAACATTTTGACAGTCATACATGTCTACACATCCATTTCATACAGGCTTTCCAACATCTTCTCTCAAATATCCAGTGATGATGTTATCCACTTTAAATTGTATATCAACATTAAAAAGTCAAGGTTGTCCTGTGGTGCTTGTATTAAATACTAAGTTCTCTAGCTGGCACATTTAGTTAGTTGTGGATTCTAATATCACTGCAATAAACTAGTGTCTGTGTTCACTTGGCTGACAAATTAATGTGGACAGCATTTGTTTGAAAATGTGAACACACAAATATGATCACAAAAATGCGTGTGTCGATATGTGACAATTTAAGTGTGTAATGTACACAACATACTGGGTAAACCTGTATATGTCTCATTTCTGCTATATGCTTTCCTGACAGCTGTTTGCATCTAGTTTGACAGGCTGTCTCATAAAGTAGACCTGCACATTGGAAACACAACAGGAAATACTACAGACATACTTTGCACACCACTCTCATAACAAGAAATGTCAACCACATCATATAATGATGATGGCACCATCTATAAATACCACTATGACAAGGCAAATACATACTTCAAGGGTGTTGCAATCATTAAATACTGTGTTTTGCAGATGGGAACAAAATATTTGCATGTGTGTTAGATTAGCACAGCAGCCACATTATGTGTGTGTATCTATTTACGAGTATATGTGTCTATGTGTGTGTGTGTGTGTGTGTCTGTGTGTGTGTGTGTGTGTGTGTGTGTATAGTCAGAGAGACATCAATTTGTATCCTACTATCATCAATCTGGTCTCATGCAGAGCTAATATCATTACAGTTGTACATAGCTACACATCTATTTCATACAGGCCTCCCAACATCCATTGATGATGTCGTCCACTATAAATTGTCAAGCATCATTGTAAAAGTCAGACTTGTGCTGCAGTGCTTGTATTAAGTACTGAGTTCTCTAGCTGTTGTGCTTAGTTGTGTAGGGTGTTAATCTTAGTATGATCAACTGGTGTGTGTGTGTGTGTGTGTGTGTGTGTGTGTGTGTGTGTGTGTGTGTGTGTGTGTGTGTGTGTGTGAGCGTGTGTGTGTGTGTGTGTGTGTGTGTGTGTGTGTGTGTGTCTAGTCAGAAAAGAGTAACTGTGTATCCTACTGTCAACAATTCAAAGGACTGCAAACATTTTGACAGTCATACATGTCTACACATCCATTTCATACAGGCTTTCCAACATCGTCTCTCAAATATCCAGTGATGATGTTATCCACTTTAAATTGTCCATAAACATTGAAAAAGTCAAGGTTGTCCTGTGGTGCTTGTATTAAATACTAAGTTCTCTAGCTGGCACATTTAGTTAGTTATGGATTCTAATATCACTGCAATCAACTAGTGTCTGTGTTCACTTGGCTGACATTCCAGAGGCCATTTCAGACCAGCATGTGAGACCCTCTTACTCCCATCTTCTTCTCAGCAGACACTGCTGATGTTATCAGCTATAAAGTGTTTTTAGAGACTATAAAAGCCAGACTTGTGCTGTGACACTTGCATTAAGTACTGTGCTCTGTAAATAGCTAGGAAGGTGTTCTACTCTCACCACAGTCAATTACTTTGTTTGTGCATTTAATAATTGGTATGGTAACAATTTTAGAATGTCATGTGAGTCCACAGCTATGTCAGACCCTTCTATGAACATCTAGTTGTAATATACACTGATGATGGCATTTTGTATAACATGCACTCTGACAGCATTCAAGGCAAACGTGCTGTGGCACTAACATTAGCTACTGTGTTTTCAAGCTACTTCACCTACATATATAGGGGTTGTAATCTGACAGCAGACATCTTGAGTACGCATACATCCAAATATTACTTTTGAGACAATTTTACATGCTCTTCTCAGCGTGCAAATGATGCTGTCATAGTCCATAAAGTACAATGTGACAGTGTTAAAGTCAGACATATGTGGTGTTGCTAGTGTTACATTGCATGGCATTCATCTTTTATACCTACACAGGACTAATGTTCAAATCAGGTCAAGTTTACTGCTGTGTGTGTGGTTGGTGGTACATTATGGCCATTTTATGATCTTTGGAATAACTCATTCATTTTATTACCACTTTGGGTACCTCTCACTTAGCTTCATACATCCTCCTATTTCCTCAGGCCACATGACATCCTTTCTGCAGAGGAGTGGAGGATGTTCTCATGTCAAATATGCATACACACATCATGAAGTAGAGTCATTCCATCACCCTCTGCAAGCCATCTCCACACACTGCATGTGTGATTGCTAATTCTGTCATGGTGTGGTGCACATGTCCAATATGGACAGTGGCAATATGTAAAGCAGCCCAACAGATACACACGTATGCACAATAGTTTTACCATCTTTCATCATATAAATATAGGGAGTTTATTTTTAAATGGTATTAATAATGGCTAGTATTTTGTGTGGTTTGCCATTAGCCTAATTAGTTGACATGTTTATGCTGCTGTCAGTGACGTGCTATATTGAGGTGTGGATGTACAGTACAGCTACAAGAGGGTATTACAATCTGTGATGTGAGCTAATGTATTGATGGTTTCTGCTGGCATTTCATTACATGCTCCTTCTATAACAATTGTAGTAATATGCCTCCTGAGAACTGCTCACATGTTATGATATACTTTTATGTATACTGCTGGCTTACTAAGACATGTGTTGCTGTACTGGAGCAGATTAACATTCTACACAGTTCACATTCTACCATTACAGTGATCTGCAGTATGGCACAGGTGTGCATGTGTCTACATACGATCATTAAATGATCTGTGTCAGACATCAGTATAAATTCATACTGATTACATAGGCATATAAGTTTTGTTTCATCCACATGTTGTTATGCTGCGCTATGCACAATTTATCACAGTTTTGATTCAATTGCAACCCTGTGGAATTCATTGTATATGCAGTTATGTTGCTCTTCCCAAGCATTATTGAGGTGGTCAGCAGTACCATTGTGTGACTATTAGCATTTATGTCAGGAAATGATTTACATGATCCACAAACAACTGATCTGTAATGTGTCCTTATATGGTATCGGGCCACTCAAACACAGTGCTTCCATGAAACACATATGGGCATATGTTGTACAATTGATGTAATTACATAACATTGGTAGTGCTGCATGACTGTGTGAATAGTACCAGTGTGTGAAATGTGATGAATGAACTAGGTTATATTTGGAGGTATTTTTCATAAATCATTTATTTTAATCAATGTGAATTGTTAAGGGGAATAGACAACTAAGTATAAAGTTGTTTGTGGATGCCATCAAATGTACTGAGCCACACAAAATAGACAGTCTCATAGCTGACAGTTTGTCTCACACATCACCCCCCCTGTCACCACTGTCCATCAACCAAAGTATGCATGCAACATTACTCATTTTTTTCTTCAGGAGGGAAGATAAATTATTGTCAGAAGTGGAAAGGTTGTGACATGAAACCATGTATCAGCATGCATATGTTGGAAGTAGATATATTACTACATATAACATGATATTCTATAGCAATATAATAATAGGTATGAATGATAATGTGTGCTGTTGTGTAATTTATATAGATTTAACTTCAGCATTTGACAGGGTCATACACAAAATACTGATCGATAAATTAGAACAGCTAGATATTGATGTAGTCTTCATAAAATGGATAGCTGCATGGCTGACAAATAGGGCATAGCAAGTATAATACAGGAATTGGACAGGTGAACTTTGAGAATACTGTCTGGGTGTTCCACAAGGTCTGTTCTAGGGCCATACATGTTTGTATTGTATCTTTCAGATCTATCATTTTCATCTGAGGTATTCTACAGTCTGTATGCAGATTACTTGAAATTGGGTAAACTATTTACATGAGTTAAAAATAGTGCATGTCTGCAAAAGAACTTGATTAAATTGACCATTTGGGCACAGAAGAATACTATGCAGATAAATACATAAAAAAAGCATATGAGATTTGGGGGAAATAAATTGAAATGTGAATATTCAGTACAGCACAGTGATTGAAAATGTAGAGTCATTTAAGGACCTGGGTAAATGGGTAGATCCAGTTTTGAGATTTTCGAATCATATCAAACCTTGATCAATGATAGTTACAGAATGATTTATAAAGTCTAGGAGATCAGAAATGATGAAGTCATTCTTTGTTAGTTACATTTGACCCAAAATTCACTATTGAATAACAATATGGAAACCTTGTAAGAAAAAGAAAACATGAGAAAACTGGAAAGAATACAGTGGAAATATACTAAGTGCATCCCTGGATGTAAAATTTAACTAATTGTCAAAGTCTAAAATATCTGAATTTGCACATTTTCTCAAATAAATATTTAAGAGGAAACCTTGTCCAGGTATACAGGGCGTTTAGAGACAACTGGCTCTGGAAATGTTTGGGGTTATCAAAACCTAGAATAGAATCCTCAGACAACTTATGCAGAAGATTCTATAGGAAGGAGAAGTGTACTTGGTTCTCTAAGAGAGCAGCTGATGTATCGAACAGACTACCAAACTACAATAAAGCATGCACTAGTTTAGATATTATTAAGAACAGCCTGGACACTTATTATGGGAACAACTGTTTTGGTATATTGACAGGCTAGAAAGGCATTAACACCTTGCTTTAAATATTTGTATGTAAGTACATGTGTACTGCTGAAATTAATTAATTTCAAAGTGGCAAAGATATTTTGAAGTGATAGAGAAAATAAGGAAATTGACATGTAAAGTGAGGCAACCAAGAAAAATGAAATCAGAACAGCTGAAATACACACATATTCCAAAATCTTGGCATGAAGAGGATGCTTCTACAGTAAGATATTTGTAGCAGAATTCACGTCATGTACTGAAGTCAAAATAAGGGACATGCTGTCTTAGTCTCAGAAACAGGAAGTGAAGGAATTTATATCCAGGACTTAGGATAATCCAGCACAACACAGAAACACTATCTCCTGAGAAAGTATATTTGAGAAAAACACCTGATACCACATTTCCAGAATCCCAAATCCAAGCAATCATAGAATAGGTATATAATGGTTAAAGCTGGGATCATAAAAGAATCCCAAACTGATGGAACAGTATCATATTACTGGTTCCTAAACATGATCAATCAATATGTTTTTGCATTGACTTAATAAAGTTGAGCAGTGTATCAATATTTGATTCATATTCCATGATCCAAGTGAAGAAATTGATTAATAAATTCAACAAAGCTATGTTTTTTTTTCCATTTTAGACTTAACCAAGGCCTAATAGCCAATTTTCCACTATCCCCAAGATAAGGAAAACATGGCATAGTTTACTCCAGATTGACAATTTCCTTGTAGAACCCTGCCTTTTGTTGTCCACAGTGCTTCTGCAGCATGTAACGGTAATGGAAGAGTTCTAAAACCTTGGATGATGTGATATTTCAGAGGACTGGGAAAGACAACTCCAAAAATGAATGTCATCTTGGATTGTTTATGTCAAATCTTCCTTAAAGATGACTCCATGTGTCACACAGAAAGAAAATACCAACTATTTTATTTAGACACTTTTTATCCCACACAATAGTGGGACTTCTTCAGAGAAAATAGGTTCAGGTCAACATTTATTAAATAATTAACCTAAAACGGTATTGTGCCCACAACCACCAATGCATTAAGTTTTTAAATCAAATAGTTAAAAATGCACTAACTAATATTTATCAACTTAATAAAAATCCATACAAAATAACATAGGTAAAACTGTTCAATCATCATCATCTTTTGGATTTTCCCATTAGGGGTCACCACAGTGGATCATCTGTTTCCATTTCTTCCTGTCCTCTGCATCTTGCTCTCTCACACCAACCACCTGCATGTCCTCTCTCACCACATCCATAAACCTTATCTTAGGCCTTCCTCTTTTCCGGTTACCTGGTAAATTCATCCTTAGCATCCTTTTCCCAATATACTCAGCATCCCTCCTCAGCACATGTCCAAAACAATGTAATCTTGCCTCTCTGGCTTTGTCTCCAAACCTTCCAACCTGGGCTGACCCTCTAATATATTTATTCCTAATCCTGTCCACCCTCATCACACCCAGTGCAAATCTTAACATCTTTAACTCCGCCACATCCCGCTCTAACTCCTGCCTTTTTGTCAATGCCACTGTCTCCAATCCATATAACATAGCTTGTCTCAATACCTTCTTGTAGACCTTCACTTTCACTCTTACTAGTACTCGTCTGTCACAAATCACTCCTGATACTCTTCTCCACCCACTCCCTCCTGCCTGTACTCTCTTCTTCACCTCTCTTCCACACTCACCGTTACTCTGAACTATTGATCCCAAGTACTTAAATTCATTCACCTTCACCACCTCTACTCCTTGCATCCTCCCCATTCCTCTATCCTTCCTCTCATTCACACACATATATTCTGTCTTAGTCATGCTGACTTTCATTCCTCTTCTCTCTAGAGCATATCTCCATCTCTCCATGGTCTCCTCCACCTGTTCCCTACTCTCACTACAGATCACAATGTCATCTGCAAATATCATAGTCCACGAGGACTCCTGTCTGATCTCGTCTGTCAACCTATCCATCACCGTTGCAAATAAGAAAGGGCTCAGAGCTGATCCTTGATGTAATCCCACCTCCACCTTAAATGCATCCATCACTCCCACCACAGACCTCACCACTGTCACACTACCCTTGTACATATCCTGTACCACTCTTAAATACTTCTCTGACACTCCCGGATTCCTCATACAATACCACAACTCCTCTCTAGGCATCCTGTCATATGCTTCCTCTCAGTCTACAAAAACACAATGCAACTTCTTCTGACCTTATCTGTACTTCTCCATCAACACTCTCAGAGCAAACATCGCATCTGTAGTGCTCTTTCCCAGCATGAAACCATACTGCTGATCACTAATCATCATGTCCCTTCTTAACCTAGCTTCCACTACTCTTTCACATAACTTCATGATGTGACTAATCAATTTAATCCCTCTGTAGTTACTACTGCTCTGCACAAAACTGTTCAATATGGATGTTCAAACAGAGAAATGTAGCTGAATAAAAAATAGACTAAGATAGAATAAAATAAACTGATGCAAAATAAAACAAATACTCTCCGCTGAATACACCTTGGGCTCAAATGTGTAAAAAACAGCCTAGATCTCAAATATCATACTGGGCAATTTTAACCTAGGTAGAAAATAACTACATTTCTCTGTTTGAACATCTATATTGAACAGTTTTACTTATGTTATCTTGTATGGATTTTTATTACGTTGATAAATGTTAATTAGTGCATTTTTAACTATTTGATTTAAAAACTTCATGCAATGGTAGTTGTGGGCACATGCCCAGTTTAGGTTAATTATTTAATAAATGTTGATCTGAACCTGTTTTATCTGAAGAAGTTCCACTATTGTGTGGGACAAAAAGCGCTTAAATAAAACAGTTGGTATTTTCTTTGTGTGTGACACCTGGAGTCATCTTTCGGCAGATTTTACTTTGTTTCATTGATTTTTTTTTCACTTCTCAAGTTTCCGTGTTTGTTTGTTATGGTTGCAGAGAGCTCTCTCAGTGTCAACACATCCATTTCCCAAAATGATAACATCGGGAATTTAACTATATTAATAGAAATGTTAACACAATGTGTGGACAACCTAAATATGAGACTGGGTAATATGTCCAGTGTTGGCCTTGATTCGCAACCACACACTTCTTCAGTGAGCAATGGAACACTGGGGAACTTAACAGACTTTCCTACTAATGCCTTGGCTAATTGCACTCAGCTGAATAGACCTGAAGTAGTGGAACAATTGATCCCAGCAGGCAATAGTAGTCCCACTCCAGTAAGTAGAGTCAGATCCTCAGAGCTTACTCGGGCTCCTAATTTGAATTCATGGCTTATTGAACCAGTTACTTTGTTGCAATCAATGGGCAATAACCAAATGGAACAACTTACCGGAGGATCAGCTGATATCTCGACTCAATTAAAACAACTGGACCAAAGACTGGTTAAATATATGAAAAAACTTCAGCTGGAAATATCTTATTATCGGCAATATATCAGTGAGGGCATTGTACTGAAGAGACTCAGAGTTTGGCAATACCCCACTGGCCTGATAGATGGTTTGGTTTTCCACAAGGACTTAATTACTCTTTTTGATAAACATGGTTTAGAACTCTTAAACTTGATTTGGAAGCACTATCAAATTCTAGCAGATAACTTGATATAGGAAGCTACTATGTTGGACAATGCCATCAAAACCAACATTGATTTTCACCGATATTGCTTCAATTACAATATAACTTTTAACAGTATTGATCAATATATTAACAAATTGAAAAATTTTAAAATTAAAAAACTTAGTAGGGATCGCCATGCCTACAGTGTGGGTGTTGCTTATCCAAAACCATGCCTATCACAAGGTGGCCAGTTATCTGGAGGCAACGAATCAGTGAGAAGGTTACATGGTAATGGTCTATCGACAGCCCCACCTCCAGGAATTTCTATTAGCGATGACTTAACAATGGCAGACACCAGGTGAACTGTATGTTCTGTGGTTAATGGACTGTTGCAAACCCATGGAAATGATTCACAATCTATCACTCAAATGGACATGCCTAGTTCTTCATACTCTGGAAAATTTCAGAACCAAGCCACGAGGTACAACCTCAGGCAAAATATGACCCGCACAGGCAACAACAACAAGAACAAACAGAACAAGTGGGGAAGGTAAACAACCTACTTGTATTTGACTTTAATAACTGTAAAATAGTATTGAATTCTATGAAAGACTTCAAGATATTTAATTATTCTAATTTAGATATTGACTCTCTTCTGGTTGATCTTTTGGAAAGTGGACATAGATTTGTACCTTCTGCAAGAGCTGATCTAGCTAAAACTCTTATTGATTTAAAATTATATGTGAGGAAATTAAACTTGACAGCCTTGTTGGGTCAAAATACTTCTAGCATGAACGTATTTCATATAGCTAGTACTTTTTACCATTCTCTGCAACCCACCCTTGCCCTTTTTGAACAAATTTGTGAATTAGATATTCATGATTGACTTGGGCTCAAAACAGGGCATAAAAAACTGTGATTATAATGTCAGTGTTGAGGAGAGGCAGGCATTGGAGTTACTTAAACATGCACCTGTGAGGGTGATGCAACTGGACAAAGTGGGAGGGCTAGTCATTATGAATATAGATGACTATATAACTAGAATGAGCAAAGTCTTGGATAACGAAACATACCTAGAAATGTCTAGAAATGAATTAAATACAGCATATACAAGAATTCAATCTTTGTTAAACGATGTATATTGAAGCTAAGATTGATATGGAACTGTTCAATTATTTAAGCATGCCGGCCCCCAGGATCCCATTTTTGTTCGGGATCCCTAAAGTCCACAAGAATGCTAGTGACCACACCTATGAGACCCTTAGTAGATGCTAGAAATAGCATCACCTATCCTTGTGCCAAAGTGGTTGATCAAATTCTTAAAAAATATGTCTCACAGGAGAGTCAAATTTGCAAGGACTTGTGGTTGTTTCTTTCACATATCAACATCTTAAAATTTGAAAAGGAGTTTCATTTTTTGACAGTGGATGTTAAGGATTTGTACTCATCGATACCCCACTTGGGGAGTATCGAATGCGTCAGTTATATGTTATGTAGTAAAGGAGCATCAGTGACAGAAACCTCTTTAGTCGAAGAAATGTTGGATATCATCCGGTCTTCCAATTTTATCACTTTTAATAACAAATGCTATTTGCAAAAGATTGGCGTAGCCATGGGCTCCCCTTGTGGGGCCAGCTTTGCCAATCTTGTCATGGCATATTGGGACCAGAAATACATTATTAAAAACCAACAAGTTTATAGTCAGATTCATTTTTATGCATGTTACCTAGATGATATCTTTATGATTTTTGAAGGTGATGAAAAGAAGGCTGGAGAACGCATCTCTTATTTTAATTCTACTACACAATTCTTGACATTTACATATAGTTATATAGTTTCAGCACTGATAGAATAGCATATTTAGATGTTGACTTGAGTGAGGATCAGACTAACATGTGTTATACAGCAAGAATATTTAGAAAGGAAACATATTCCAATGCGTTTTTACATTTCAGTAGTTGTCACCCCTTATTCCAAAAGAGATCAGTGGTCAAGGGCCAATTAGTCAGGGCTGCATGTATGGTCTCCAATGACGACAACTTCTTAGCTGAGTGTAATAAACTCAGAGAGATGTTTTCCAAGAGAAGATACCCAGATTTACTGGTAGGTAAATTGTTTTTGGAAGTCCAGGACAACAGATTAACAGGGTTCTATAAACCCATCTTGAGTACTAAGAATAGACCTAACTGCACAACTAATGGTTACAGGGAAAGGCAGGATGTGTGTTCCCTTGAGTGGTCTAGTTTGATCATGCCATATAGTATTAATGGCTATGAAATTTTTAACATTATTAACAAAAACTGGGAGGTGGTCAGCAGTGACCCAGTGATGAGACAAAAGTTCCAAGGACCACCACATGTGGTTTTTAAAAGAGGACAGAATTTAAAGAGTCACTTAGAATTGAATAAGTTTATTTTTTCTAACAAGAAAGGAATGTTCAAATGCTACATGTGTCACTACTGCCAGTATATGGATACAGGACAAAATTTCATTATTGGGGACATAAATATAGCTCTAGATGTAAACTGGATTGTCAGTCTAAAGTAGTAGTATATATTGCTCAGTGTCAACAATGTCCTCTGTTCTATATTGGCAAAACTGACTGAAGACTTAGGGAGTGATTATATGAACACCTATATCAGATACAAAGGTGTAAACTAGAGAATGCCTTGGCTAGACATATAGTCGAGTTCCCTGACGATAAATTTAAATTTAGAGCAATAGACTCTATTATACCTGATGGTTGGGGGGGGGGGCAGACTCACTCTTGTTGGAGCATTTGGAATTACTTTGGCAATTGGCACAAGCACATGTCTCTATCCAGGGATAAATGAGGTATATTCTATTTTTTGTATCTTGACATTAAAAAGTCTTATGAGATAATAATAAAAAATACATATACCCTCAGATATAACCTCCCAGGTGTATAAATGATGGCATATGATTAGCTATGTTTTATGCTTTTGTGATGTTATTAGTATTATGTATTTTCTACCTAGGTTAAAATTGCCCAGTAAGATACTTGAGATCTAGGCTGTTTTTTTACACATTTGAGCCCAAGGTGTATTCAGCGGAGAGTATTTACTTTATTTTACTTCAGTTTATTTTATTCTATCTTAGTCTATTTTTTATTCAACTACATTTCTCTGTTTGAGCATCCATATTGAACAGTTTTACTTATGTTATCTTGTATAAATATTAATTAGTGCATTTTTAACTATTTGATTTGAAAACTTCATGCATCGGTAGTTGTGGGCACATGACTGTTTTAGGTTAATTATTTAATAAATAATACCAAAAACCAAGAAAGACGAGGTCCAGCCAACAGAAGTTTATTCACAACGTACCATACACTATAAAATTGACCTAGGTTTCATCCGAATGCTCAGACTTCTTCAGAATACCATGATGCTGTTACAAACCACTTAAATAGACAATGCAATCAATCAATAAATTAATTAACAATTCAGTTAAATTTCAGTGAAACACTTAAAGTTAAACTGTACTATCAAACATTAAACTACCTTACATTGTATATAATTATTAACATTATACAATAAAAATAAAAAATGAATTTCATTATTTGAATACAAATTCCATCTATGAATAAAGTAATTTGATAATTTTAAATAAAAAAAAAATATATATGTATTAATATGTTATACATAAAATATTATTTTTATCAAAATTGTGTTTATTAAAATTGTGTGCATATATGGAAGTGTATATAAATGTCTTAAATATTAAAACATAAATGTTATTGAAAGTGCTTAACTTCACATAAAATTTAAATCTATGGAAATATTATTATTTGATACCTGTAATGTTCCTTAACTTGAGTATAGGCTTAACAGTACTGTACTCATTTAATCCAGGATAATTGTGTGCGTTTAATCTAAGTTGCCATTTTAATTCACAAATGTCCAAATGTGTGTCCGTAATCCTACCTTGTTGATCCACCTTTATCTGTTTCAATATACAGAATTTAAAACTATGATCGGAATGGTCAACCAAATGCCTAGCAAGAGCATTGGTGGTTTTAAGATGTCTAACATCCAACAAGTGTTCCCTTATCCTTTCCCTAAAATGCCTACTTGTTTTGCCTACATAAAAGGCGTTACATTCTTGACATAAAGCAAGATAAACCACATTTTTGGTGTAACAATCAAAATGACCCAAAATAGAAATAAAACAATGATTTATCACGAGGCTATTACCAGTAGGAAATATATAGGGACACGTGGAACACATTCCACATTTAAAATTGCCTGTTGGTCTATTACATGTAAGGCCCCTTCCCCATACATTCATTTCAAAAATGTCTTTAAATGATGACTCTTTCTTATATACATAGCTCAATTTACTATTACATTGTGGGGCCAAATCCTTATCCAACTTCAAAACACCCCAATTCCTGTTGACTATTTTCCTAATCTCATCAGAATCTCCATTGTATGTTGAAATAAACAATAAGGATGACTTTGCTAGAAATGTTGACCTTACCAAAACATTACCTAGGGGATTATTGGAATTTACTCAAAAACAACGTAAGATGGTAAAGAGTGAAAACACAATACTGTAAACCACAAACTCACTCTTTGAGACCCAAATAAGGGTATGAGAACCACACAAATAAGAGTTCCAAAGGATAGATCCAAAAGATGACAGTTTCCAAATAAAACACCAAAATTCCGTTGTAAGACTGAAGTATTTAATAACGCTTCCAAATACATACGTTTTCGAACACCTTCCTCAGAACATACATTGCTTTTCAAACAAAACACTATTGCAGATCATGTTTAATGAGTTAATTAATTCTAATGATCATCTATTATTCAATCAAGTGGTGTATAAATACAGCAATAAAGTAAGTGAATGTATGTTCTGAGGAAGGTGTTCGAAAACGTATGTATTTGGAAGCGTTATTAAATACTTCAGTCTTACAACGGAATTTTGGTGTTTTATTTGGAAACTGTCATCTTTTGGATCTATCCTTTGGAACTCTTATTTGTGTGGTTCTCATACCCTTATTTGGATTATTGGAATTGTTATCAAATTTTAAAATAGCTTGGAACACACCTATTTCCCTTTTATGTGTTATTTCCTGAAACAAATCCAAACATAATTTTTCAGGATACCCTCTATTCAGAAATAGTGAAATCATAAAATTCAACTCATCAACGAACTCCCCATCGTCACTAACCATTCTGGCTGCCCTAACCATTTGGCCCTTCACAATGGCCTTCTTCTGATGGCTAGGGTGCCAATTGTTGTAATGAAGATAGGAATTCGAAAAAGTTGGTTTTCTGTATATATTGGATTTGATTAACCCACTTACCCTATCGTAAGTTAACCTAACGTCCAAATAAGTGGTGGTCTCAAAATTTATCTCATGTGTGAATCTCAAAAACCATACTGTACTATTGATGTGTTTGATAAAGGCTTCTAATATATTCACATCACCTTCCCATATGATAAAAATATCATCCAAAAAGCGTGAATACATTTTGATGTACTTATAAAACTCACTGGTGAAGATATAATGTTCCTCCCAATATGCCATAATGTAATTGGCATAAATAGGGGCGCAAGCAGCCCCCATTGCCACCCCAGTTTGTTGTTTAAAATAGTGTCCTTCAAAAAATAAATAATTATTTTTCAAAATAACTTCCATTAATTTGACAAGAACATTAATTCTATCCTGCTCGTACAAACCAGTTTCCAACAGTTGTTCCTCCAACCACATTAAACCTGTCTCGTGCGGTATGACAGTATATAATTTGCATACATCAATGGTTAGGAAACAATAATCATCTTTAAGCTCAAATGCCTTCAATCTTTCCAGAAAATTCCATGAGTCCTTAGTAATATGGGGAAAACTACTTATACCCAAAAAAGCCAAAAACATACAGTAATATGACAGAGGATGAGTATTTATTAATGGAAAATTTGAGTCAAATGGGGAATATTCGTATTATGAAGCCCGATAAGGGTAATGGTGTGGTGATCGTAGATAAATGTGATTATATTAGTCTTATGATGTCAATGCTTTTGGAGGATAATTACATTGAAGTAAGTTTAAACGAGATTAATATAGCATATAGAAATATTGATCTCTGCTTGGAGGATATGTTATATCAGGGGGAGGTATCTGAAATTGAGTACAATTATATGGTAAATGCTTATCCTGTGGTTAGTGGTATTTTTGGTATACCTAAAATACACAAAGGATTGAATAATGTGCAGTTCAGACCTATTGTTGATGGTAAAAGAAGCAAAGCATGTTTCATAAGTCAATTCTTGGATCACCCCTTAAAAATGGGTATAAGTAATCCTATGTTAGGACAACAAATATAGGGAATACATACCTTAACAAACACTGGAAGCATATGTGTGCACACACTCTAAATAACATATTGTGGAAGCAGCTTGTGATGTACTGACAGCATTCACTCTTCTTGAGTACACACCTTCCATCAAATATAGGGCCTCAGTGTCACACAAAGTAATGGTCTGCTGTCCAAGAAGTATGTCCATGACATTTGCCTACTCATCTGCAACAGAGGCAGCCATGGCTTGCAGACATCTTACAAACCATGAAATGGATCCCATATCCAAAAGGTAGCACTCAGGAGTGGGAAATGTAACCTTAACTTACCATTACATATACCATGGCAAGCAGTGCAGACAGTCATGTATGTGTGTATGAAGTATGGGAGGACACTGATGTAGAAAATAAACAGATGCCCATCCAAAACAGATAACAAAACATGTTGCAAACTGGTCATGGAGGCTGCCCAGAAACATGCATCAACACTGAAGGACTTGCAGGAATGTGCAGTACCTGTGTCGACAATTGCCTGGATTCTGCATAAGTGTGGCCTATGGGTTAGGGTAATCAGATGGAAGAGTTGTCCCACATATAACATCATCCAGGGCTCTCTACAGATAGCATAACATCAAGTGTCCCAAAGGCATGTGTTACAATGTGTAATGGTGTCACAAAACCAAGGTTCAAACCTACAGGCAGTATTCCTAAAGATATGTGTTGTGCACAAGCAACACCTCACTCCACCTCAGAGCCACCATCCCCAATTTTTAGCTTACTAGTGCCAGTGTACACCTTTAGGTTTGCTGTTCATTAGCTGGAACTAGGCCAGTAGGCATGGTGTTTGGAATTTGGAACATTGCAAAATAACACTCATGTGTGGCCCATAGTTGTCAAGCATCTGCAATAAGGCTGAGGATGGGGAGGGGTGTCAGCTTGAAACACAACAGTGAACTGAAGCATACATTCAAAGCTTGCTAAGAATTTACTGTATCTGAACACAGTCAAGGTTATGAATTGTGGCAGACATAACCCTGACTCTACAGCAATAGTGAAACCACTGTGTGACCTCCAAAGACTGTGCACATGAGTTGACCTTGCAATCTGGTAGAGTTGGGGAACATTTGTAGGGCAGAATGACCAAATAATGGCAAGTGAAGATGGGCCATGCTAGGATACACCTTCCAGGAATAATGACTGCTGTAGTTCACTTAACAGGTGCTTCAACAAACCATTGTCTTAAAGGTGTGCGGACTTATGCAAACCACATATTGCATGCATCTCATTCAGCATCTGCACGACTATCACATTTGTTTGATAGTGCATTGGATTGCATAAGTCATATGTCACATATCAGGTGTGTGTAATGTTAACAAATGCAGTATTGTGGCCCCATTGCATATCATAGAAGAGGCTGCCATGTCAACAAGGGTGTGTACACTCCTCATATCCACATTAAGCTTTGAAGGTTGTCAGTGTAACTAGATTTTATTTCACATACATGCACTGCTGATGATAAGATCTGCAAATCAAATGACAGGCATTAATTATTGACATCAGTCCTCATATCATCCCAGGTATGTGTCAGACAAACACAGGGGCTGTGAGCAACAGAGCAAACATAACTGCCACACATATACACATTCAGCAATGGTGTATACATTTGTGAGGTATGG
>NC_056746.1:1224269588-1224277088 GCF_019279795.1 Protopterus annectens | reverse complement strand
GCAATTACAGTTTTACGTATTTATCGCACACGCCACAGAGCTTACACATTGGAGAGCTATCCAAAGGTATCTTTGAAGGTGAGTGACATCAGCCTCAGTGCTAAAGGAGGGGTAAGGGAAGTATAGTAAGTGTGAATGTCCAGAAAATCAGGTATCAAAAAAGACACACACACACACTCTTTCACACAAACACACACATTATCACAGTTGCCAGGACCAAGATTAGAACTCCTAACTAACTAGTTTGCTACACAATGGCGCTTATAGGGCTGAGATTTTGCCAAAGGGTTATTTCAAGGTGACTGACATCAGCAGACATGCTAAAGTAGGGCAATGGGAGGTGTAGTGAGTGTGAATGACCTCAAAATCATTCATCTTCATGCACACAAACTCACACATACACACACACACACACACACACACACACACACACACACACACACACACACACACACTTGACAGTACTGAGATCCATAGGTTCATTGCTTCACAGGTGTGTAGTAGGTGAATGGGTACAGGCCATCAGCTGATCATGAGCATTACCTACAAAAGTCAAGCTGCTGCCTATGCAAAACAGATGTATTTTTCCACATCTAACAGAGAGAGAGATAGAGAGAGAGAGAGAGAGAGAGAGAGACAGAGACAGAGAAAAAGTAAGAAAGGAAAATAGAAAGAGCCAAACGTGTTTGTGTATGATCAGTGAGTGGAGAGTGGTCTCTGGGTATTATAATGGTTGCCTATATTGTTCACTAATCCATACTGTCACATAGTCATTGCACATTGCAGTAGACATTTATGGCTGTGGATTGTCTACAACAACCTCTACAGTGTTTGATAACTGTTGGCCTTGTAATGTGGACATTGGGACATATAGGTCCTCAATATAATAATGTATCAAAACCCACAATGTAATAGATCCAGTTATTACACAATCTCCCCAACAGGATACTGGTGACACACACACAGACACATACACTTACCAATAATGAGTTTTGAACCCCTACTTGCCTATGTATTGCAATTACAGTGTTACGCATTTATCGCACACACCACAGAGCTTATACGTTGGAGAGCTATCCAAAGGTATCTTTAAAGGTGAGTGACATCAACAGCAGTGCTAAAGGAGGGGTAAGGGAAGTATAGTAAGTGTGAATGTCCACAAAATCAGGTGTCAAGAAAGACACACACACACACACACACACACACACACACACACACACACACACACACATACACACACTCTCTCTCACACAAACCCACACATTATCACAGTTGTCAGGACCAGGATTAGAACTCCTACCTAACTAGTTTGCTACACTACAGAGTTTATAGGGCTGAGATTTTGCCAAAGGGTTATTTCAAGGTGACTGACATCAGCAGACATGCTAAAGTAGGGCAATGGGAGGTTTAGTGAGTGTGAATGGCCTCAAAATCATTCATCTTCGCACACACACACACACACACACACACACACACACACACACACACACACACACACACACACACACACACACATATATTTGACAGTACTGAGATCCATAGGTTCATTGCTTCACAGTTGTGTAGTAGGTGAATGGACCTGAAGGCTCTACAAGGCTAGGCCAAGGGAATACCTTGGCATTAGGCCACATGACAATAGTGGCCAGGGAGGCTCAGGAGTGTAGTCCCTGGAGTAGTCCCCAGGGGTGGGTATTGTATTCACCATCCACTCATCTGGGTTTCTATTGTGGGTGGTCAGTGATGTGCACTGCTTCCCATGTATGTGATCTATATTCCATAACATGGACAGTGTCTGGGTTGTGCACATGTCCTGCATACATGTTCTTTGACATGTGGAAGTGTACTTGAGGTCTCTGGGGCATGCTGTGTGGACAGATTGGTATCTTCTGATATAGCATTCCTGACCTCATTTGGTGAGACCTGGCTATGTAGCAGAGGTAATGATTGCACCTACATTGACAGTATGATATGGGTACTCAGTGGAGGTAGTGGCATCTGTCCATACAGGGCATATGTATAAGGCATGGTATTCCCTTTGTGAGGTACATTTGCAAATTCTACAGTTGTTGCAGGTATCCAGTGGGGAACATGGCAAAAGGGCCACTGTACACATTTATTTGGCTACTGAGGGGATGGAACAGGGTGTTATGTCCTTTTACTTGCTGGATAACACACACTCAGTTAGGAAATGTAACACATCAAAGTATTTTCTGATGTCAGTGGCACTGTTGTTGTCAACAGGCATGTAGTCCACTGCTATCACACTGTGGTTACTATCTGTGAGGCAATATGCAAGGGAAATATCAATATAGTGGTTGTTGCCTAGCCAAGTGTGTTTGTGTATGATACATGGGTGGAGATGAAATGTCTACAATGATTGACATCAGCACATCATGTGATATCAGCCAATTGGATGTGTGGTGGGTGGAACAGGCCTCATAATGGAATTCTCTCTGTCACTGTCTGTCTCTCTCTTCCTCACATGTGTGGGTGTGTATGTTTGACATATTATAGTGTGTTGGCCTTGGATATGTGTGAGTATTCCTATTCAATGTGTGTGTGAAGCATGAATGGTGTACAATTTGGTGTGTGTGCACAGACATCTGAGAATGACAGATATGTATAGCCCACTGTGTTGTCAAACATGGGTTTCATTCCTCTAAGTGTAGGGGCATGCCCAGCATGACCTTCTGTATTGAGTGTGTGAATCCATTCCAGGTAGGGTTTACTCCAGTCCAAGGTTTGTTTTTTTACACCTACAGCTAGCAACCTGTTTCTGCAGGATATCTGTAGATAGGTTAACAATATGGAGTCACAATGGGCAACATATAGTGGGATACTGTAACCATTGCTGTCTGTGTTGCTTGTGTTACATGGTTGGTATTAGCAGGATATTCATACATATATACTGTTTTACACTGTGATATATTATGTCATAAACTACTGGCAGATATAATTATTTGCTCACAGTTATTTACTGGGAATTACAAATTCTTGCACACTGATGCCATTCTGGAAGGGTAGCTGCAGACACTTGCTGATGGGTCTGTGTAAATGGTCCAGCACCTTGGTATTTTGGTGGCTGAGAATCCCCTTCATGGACATATATCATCTTAACAGAATGGCCATATCCTGCTGTGGCCATACCTCTCAGTTGTACAGATTCACCCAGGTTACCCAGAGGCAGGGCTCATATATCTGGTCATTTCCCCTTCACATTGTGGTTACAAGCAGGTTTGTAGCCACCCATTATTGGGTTTGCAGGCAGGGGTAGAATGGGCACACATCAGAGTTTCAGATTTCACACACTCCAAGACGTCCATGCTTCTACACACCCCCCTCTGTTATTCTATCCTCTTCCTAACATTATGTGAGTAATATCGGAGAAGTATCCCTATAGTTCCCCCTTCATCCCAGTGGTATTTATGGATTGGTCCACACCTCATGCAGTAGGACATGGTGGGCATGCTACTGGGATTTGTCAATATAGCCTTGCATTTTTGTCCTGTTGACTGTGTTAGGTTGTTAGTTGGGACTCCATGAGATACCATACATTGGCACTACAAGTGAGCCACAGGCCTTTGACAAGGGACTGTAGGCCATTTGGTAGTGATGCAGGCCATCTGTAGCAAGCCAGTGCATTCTGTCCCTCCTACATTCCCAGTCTTGAAGCCAGTGGATTCCCTCTGCAGTGACAGGTAAGTGTGCAATGTGTTAATAACAATAGTGCCTGTCCATATTAATCCTTTTGTCTGGATGCAGGCAGGGTGCTGCTTACAGCTAGGGACAAACTTGCATGGGACACATCTTCAGCATGTTGCATTCTGTGGGTATTCCCATACAGAAGTGGGGTCATACTGTACTCATTCCCAACAGCAAGGTTATGACCTCTGATAAACCTGTGGCTGATGGTGGTGTGAGCTGAGTGCATGTGTGATATGAAAGCTACTTGCAGCTGACTCATAGATATACCTGGGACATTCCCATTATGCTGCCTTGTGCAGGGACATAGGCAGTCTCTCATTATTTCATAACTGTGCCTTTTGTGGGCTGCCAGTGATTGCCATCAGTGTTCCATACTACACAGACAACTAATGTGCTGCTAACCTATATGTACAATTCCAAAGTTGTGTGCAACTGACAGTTACATTTTCAGTACTCTGTCTAGGGTACTTTCACCTGTGTACTGTGTGTATGTATGGGCCCACAATCATGGCATGTCCATCTTTCAGATGGTGACAGATATTGACATCTGGACAGTGAGTATGGACGACTGCTGACATGGATATTGCTGAGAAGCATTGTGGTTGGCACTGCAGTTGTCAGAACATGGCCCTGCCAACTACAGTATTGTCCATAGGCCACCGAGACAGAACCCTCCATGCCTACATGCTAACCACTTCCAGACAATATTGAACACACAACAATCTAACACACAGACCCCTGCATATTGTACACATGCAACAATCTATCATGTGGATTGGGCCAGCTCAGGTATTCTGTGCTCTACTGATATTACTCCTCATACTTACATGTTACTGCATTTCTACATAGGATTGTGGGGGGCACACCTGACGACTTTAAACATTTGCTATGACTGTACTGGTATGTCAGGTACTCTGTTGTCTTCCATTTCATTTTGTATTCTGACCTATCATGCAGACTGGAGGCATATCAGTAGAGTACAGATCTTAGGTTTTATTGACCTACATTTCAGTTTCAGACTTCTTACCCTTCAGAACTAACATACAACTGCCAGACCTGTTGTAGTCTGTCTGTGTAGGTCTGGAGGGGGGCTGTTCACCATTGCCATAAATTGGAGGCCTTAGCCCAGCCTTCCTTTATGGTCATCTATACCTGTCCTGCTGGCTGAGGCTGGTGGTGGGTATGTGAGCCTCACTGACATGCATGTGTGTGTCCTATGGACACACATTTGGGCCACCACATGTACTGCAGTGAGATTTGTCACCTTGTCTAGTACAGCCTAGTATGTTGACACCAGTATTTGTTATGGATTTCATGCTGCTCATATAGGTGCCCATTATCTGCTGCCATCCCATTCAACCACCCAATTCCTTTGTATGCTCGCGTCCATACCATAGATTCAACTATCAGAACATACTACTCCATTCAGTAATTGATAGGAAGAGTGACTTACCTTGTGGCTGTGCCAGCATTGAGGATGGTGCTGGAGGGCTGACTATGTCAGATGCACATAGTACACTCCCTATACATGGTAAAGCACAGGTAGTGTCATGTTTGGCATCCCTTTTACTGTATGTGCGAGTCAGAGAGAAGTGTCATTCCCTGGGTCCCTACCATGTCACTGTATGTGCTATGGTTTGCCTCTTTGCCAAGGTCTGGGCATACTGGGCATGCCTCCTTCTGCCTACATGGGCAGGCTCTGGTAGTTCCTCCTCCGAGTCACTCTGTGCCTGTGATGGCCTTGGCAATGGTGGGGGACTGTGTGGCCTTGCCCCGTTCTGTTCCTGCTGCAGCAGTTTTCACAGGATCATATTGTATAGCATGGCACATACTATGAACATTTGTGTACATGTAGCTGGAGAGTACTGCAATGCTCCACCGGATATGTCCAGGCAGCGGAACCATGATTTGAGCATCCCAAACACATGCTCTATTATGATTCTGGTTTGGGTGTGTGCCTCATTATGGAGTTCTTGTTCAGGTGTGTGTGCATTTCTGAGGGGTGTCATCAGCCACGGCTCCAGTGTGTAGCCAATATCCCCCACTAGGTAGCCATATGGGATGTCCCCACTGGAAAATGACTGGTACAGCTGTGTCATACTCCAGATTTGGGAGTCATGATAGCTTCCAGGGCTGCCAGCACACACATTCAATATAATACTCTGGGAATCACACACGACCTAGCAGTTGGAGGAGAAGCCCTTGCAGTTTATGTGGACCCTACCCCGCATGCCGGGGGGTGCTTTGATGTGTATGTGCATGCAGCCTATAGCACCCAACACCTCAGAGTGGAAGAGATGCGTATCGCTGGTTAACACCTCACAGGTGTTGAGGAAATATATGTGCTCACCAGCATGTGCTGACATGGCATCCAGGAACTGGTGGAGTACCCTGGATGCTGATGCCTGTGAGATCCGTATGATATCCCCAGTTGGCCTTTGGAAGGTACCTGTGGCTAGTATTCTTAAGCCTACACATACCTTGGTATCCACTGGGATGGGTTCCTCTCAGTTGGTTCTGTGTGTGAGGCATGGCTGGCACAGCTCAACAATTTGCTGAAGAATGTCCCTGTCCACCCTATAGCGCTCCACTATCTCCAGCTCATGTATCCCCTGGTAGGTTACCCTGGATCTGTACACTCTTTTCCTTCTCCTCACTGTGGGTTGGTTGTCAGCATTCACATCCTCACCACTCTCATCCTCTTGCACATATTGATGCATGAGAGCGACAGCAGCACCTAACATTTTGTTAGTTTTGTCAGATAAAATTTCCCCATCTGTGTACACCGGTGGTGTAGAGTTTGTGGGAAAAAACAGACTGGAAGGTGTTTGCATAGTTTACAGTAGTGCACTAGGCTGTTCCATATGTAATTGGCTGATTCTGATACGTTTCACCTGACAGCTATGCTAGTTCTCCTTGATTTCTTTCCTACTGCTGTTTTCCCTTCCCATTGCCTTCCCGTTTAAGCCCAGAGGTGCGACGCACATACCCAGTGCTTAGATGTGACCAGAGCTGCTATTTCTTGTTTTTTTTTTTTGGTTTGTTTAAAACCCGGTACATAGAGCGCACACCTGGTTAGGCAGTGTAAACACTGCTAGGCAGCCTCAGACACACCCCCCTTCCTTAGTTGTGCTTAGCTTAAGGGAAGCATGGGCCACAGAGCTACAACAAGCTTACGGCATGCATGACACTCACCCTTATAAGGACATCCACCTCTTCGACTTATACAATGGTGTTGCTGCACCTACACAGTTGGGTGCAAGCTAACACTGAAAGGAAATCTGTGATTCAGTATCAGTCCCCTCATTTGCATATAACAGAATGCTAATTCATAGTTACCACACTCACACTGAGCCTTCCCCCTTGGCGGCACTACTCCCTGGTATTGTTGTCTTATGCATGCCATTGACTATTATGGCAAAATGCTGATTTGGGTTTAAAAGCTTATTTGTGTCTTTTTATTATTTTCAGGACAACCCCGTTTGCCACAGTTGCCCTAAACTTAAACAGGTGAGATTGGCCAAAAAAAAAAAAAAAAACCTCATTTTTTATAAATTTGCAACTATTTCCCATGCCAATGGACATATATTTGGCCATAGGCATGCCTACTACATTGAATACATGCTTTATTTCGAGCTGTCATGCCTCCGTTTTGTAATTTGCAGAAATGTATTTGGTTAGTAACCGAATATATTTCTGCAGGTTACACTATTCCTGCACTGATGCCTGCCTGCTTCCTGGATCGCTAATTCACCTCATTTGTATAGTTTTCACAAGCAAATGAGATAATTAGCA